>NW_027052766.1:0-219877 GCF_011386835.1 Chrysemys picta bellii | reverse complement strand
ACCTGGTGGAGCTGTGCAAGCAGAGGCAGCTGCGCATTGGGAGGCTCACCAAAGAACAGCTCATTGCCCAGCTGGAGGCGGAAGATCGCGCGAATGAACTGCTCCCTGTGTCTCAGGGAAGCAGCCTGGCAAAGGCAGCGCAGGCACCAGTGTCTGTCCCAGCTGGGAGTGGTCAGCCGGCTGCTGAGGGCTTCCCGAGACCCCTCCTTCCTATGCCTAGGGGAAGGGTGGGGAGGAGCCCAGCAAATACCGAAGGCGCCGTGACCCCCCCGGCCAGCAGGGGGTCCCCCCGGCGAAGCCCGCCGGCCAGCAGAGGATCCTCCCGGCGACGTTCGGCATCCGGGGAGCGGAATTGGCTGGAATGGGAGAAAGAGCTAAAACTGAGAGAGCTGGAGGATCGTGAACGACAGAGACAGCATGAACGGGAGGAGAAAGAGAGACAGCATCAGCGTGAAGAGAGACAGAGACAGCATGAACGGGAGGAGAATGAGAGACAGCCTCAGCGTGAACGGGAGGAGAAAGAGAGACAGCATCAGCGTGAAGAGAGACAGAGACAGCATGAACGGGAGGAGAATGAGAGACAGCATCAGCGTGAACGGGAGGAGAAAGAGAGACAGCGTCAGCATGACCTGGAACTGGCGAGATTGAAGGGCAGCGAACCCCCGGCTGCGGTGAGTGATGGGGGACCCAGGACTGCACGGAGCTTTGATAAGTGCATCATGGCCCCATACAAGGAGGGGGAGGACATGGATGACTTCCTGGAGGCCTTTGAGACGGCCTGCGAGCTGCACCGGGTGGATCCCGCGGACAGACTCCGGGTCCTTACCCCCTTACTGGACCCCAAATCCGTGGCATTGTACCGCCAACTGGGAGAGGCAGAGAAAGGGGACTACGAACTATTCAAAAAGGCCCTGCTACGAGAGTTTGGGCTGACTCCTGAGATGTACCGGGAAAGGTTCCGGAGTCAAGATAAAACCCCTGAGATCTCCTATTTGCAACTAGCCGTCCGCATGGAAAGATACGCCAGCAAGTGGGCTGGTGGGGCCCAGACGAAGGAGGACCTGATTAAACTGCTGGTACTGGAGCAACTGTATGGGCGGTGCCCATCCGACCTGAGGCTGTGGTTGGTGGACAGAAAGCCAGAGAACCCGCGACACGCCGGGCAGCTGGCGGATGAGTTTGTAAAGAGCCGGTCAGGGGGTGGCAGGGAGGAGCCCCAAAGGAACAGGCCCGCCGCGATGCAGAGAGAGAGTCACCCTGGGACCTCCCAAAGGGGGAATATGGGGAATCCCCTCCCACGGGGAAGGCCCAGCATCAGGGACAACCGACCGGCTCGAGGGGACCCACGGGACCTGAGCTGCTATTACTGCGGCCGAAGAGGCCACGTTCGGGCCCAGTGCCCCAAGCTCAAGGACAGACTGAGCAGACCGAACCCGCACCGGGTTAACTTGGTAGAGGCCCAGATGGACGAGGGGCAGGCTTCCCACGCAAGAGGGGCTGGCAGCTTATCAACTGCTCAAGAGAGAGAAGGGCCCCCGGCCAGCTTCTCTGGAGGGCCAGATGCTCCGGATTCAAAGTTCTCCGTTTACAGGGTTGGCGCGGGGCTGTCCCTGCGGAGCGAGTGCCTTGTTCCCCTGGAGGTGGATGGGAAGAAAGTTTATGGATACTGGGACACGGGCGCAGAGGTGACACTGGCCCGGCCCGAGGTGGTGGCCCCAGATCGGGTGGTGCCCAACACCTTCCTGACCCTGACCGGGGTGGGCGGGACCCCATTTAAGGTTCCCGTAGCGAGGGTACACCTGAAATGGGGGGCCAAGGAGGGCCCCAAGGACGTGGGAGTGCACCACCATTTGCCCACTGAGGTGTTGATGGGGGGGGACCTAGAGGACTGGCCAAGCAGCCCCCAGACCGCCTTAGTTGTGACCCGCGGTCAGAGCCGGCGAGGGGCACTGCGCCCTGGCCTTGGGGGGGGTGCCTTGCCTGAGGCGCAGGACCCTAACCTGGTGGGGAGGGAACGCCCAGGGACGCGGCTCAGGGAGGCTGCAGCTTCGGACCCAGCGGGCGAGAAAGAGCAGGTGGCCGTCCCCGTCCCAGCTGCTGAGTTCCAGGCCGAGTTACAGAGAGATCCCTCCTTGCGGAAGATAAGGGACCTGGCCGACCTCAATGCGGTACAGACCATGGGACGAGGTGGCCGGAAAAGGTTCCTGTGGGAGAAGGGGTTCCTGTACCGAGAATGGGCTCCCCCAGGGAAAATGGAGTCAGGGGGGATCAGGAGGCAGCTGGTGGTACCCCAGAAGTATCGCCGCCAGCTGCTGTGCCGGGCCCACGACAGTCCCCTCGCAGGGCACCAGGGAACCTGGCATACCCAGCAGAGGCTGCTACGGAGCTTTTACTGGCCTGGGGTCTTTGTTACTGTCCGACAGTACTGCGGATCCTGTGACCCCTGTCAGAGGGGGAGGAAGGCCTGGGACAAGGGGAAAACAGCTTTAGGACCCTTGCCCAGCATAGAGGAGCCTTTTCGGAGGGTGACCAAGGTAAAAAGGGCGGCTCTAAACCAAGAGAGCCCAAAGCACAGACCTCCAGACTGGAGCGCTGGGAGAAGACCACAGCCCAGTTGGAGCCCCAGAGGTATGGGGGTGGGAAAAGGGCACAGGCCGCATAAACCTTCCCACATGCGAACTGCGAGTGCCATCAAGAAACCCCAACCTAAGGGGGGGCGTGAAACTGGAGGGGCCTGGTGTAATTCTCACCAAGGAATGGGAGGGATGCGGGGGCATCCATGGGAACGGGGGTAGGTTCGAACTTCCCCGGGTCACTGGCTAAAGTGACCCTGCTCAGTTCGGTCTCGAAGGGGGGAGAGATGTGACGAACTGGGACTGTTCTTGCTGGGGTGTGTGAATGCTGACAGGCGAGTGTGCTGGGATAGTCTGCATTGGAGGATGGGATCTGCCCGGGGGCGCATTCCTGAGTGTGTAACATGAGAACCCAGGAAGGGGTTGAAGGCCAGGTGACTCCTGAGCCCGGGGAAACTGAACAAAGGCTGTGGGAGGGGTCGCTGAAGGCAGAGTGCTGGAAACAGGCTGGAGAGATGGCTGGGAGACAGAGATGGCTCTGACCCCCCGAAGGGGGGTGGGCTGGAATGCCCTGGGACCCCAAGCTGGACTTAACTGAGGGGGTCCTGTTGTCTGCGCCTGCAAGACCTGTCTTGGACTGTATTCCTGTCATCCAAATAAACCTTCTGCTTTACTGGCTGGCTGAGAGTCATGGTGAATCGCAGGAAGCCGGGGGTGCAGGGCCCTGAGTTCCCCAATACTCCGTGACACCCTTCCCTTTATAGTTATGACAACCTCAAACCTTCAAAGTGTCAGGCCAGCAGCAGGACATTAGCACTTGAGGGTTTGGTTGGGTGTGGCAGTGACATCACAAAGGCCTTTTGCAGGATGTCAGCTTATTGGTCAAATGTGTTAGGTAGGTGGTGACCTCAGAGAGAGATGCTGACATCAGAGAGAGATGCTGACATGAGGGCCAGGGAAACCTCAGAGACCCCTCTGGCTTTGCTTCAGCAAGTCTCCTCCTTGAGGTCTCTCTTTGAGGAAAGTAAGTGCCTCGGAGAGGTTTGTATCCTGTTCAGTCTGATCCACCTGGTGCCAGCTGAATTCTAAGCATGGAAAACACTAGTTCAAGGTGGCAGAATTTTATTCCCTCCCTGTGATTTTGTCCCGTAGAATCACTGGGGACATTAGTGTTTGTCCTTTTCGTTTTACCTTTTCCTCCCTCCCTCCTTCCTTTCTCTTCATCTCTTACTTCTTTTGTCCTTTCTCCTGTTTCCCTCCCACCACCGGGAGTGGTTTGTGTGTGTGTGTGTGTTTGTGTGTTGCTGGGGGTGCTCTTCACCTCCCTTTGTGGGGAGTTCATCCAAACCTGTGTGGTTGAAATCGTGCTTGGACTCCACTGACACTAGATGCTGCCATCGTGTGGATTAGCATTGGTGTCTGGGATGACTTGGGGCAAGATCTCAACCTCCCCGGAACCCACTTCACTGCTGGCAGAATCCCTCCTGCCACCCCTGCTAGAGCCGCCTCCCTGGCCAACCTGGGTGGGGGTGGAGAAGAGGGTTCTGATAACTTGAGCTGTGGTTTGGTGGTGGAACATCTGTCAAGGGCACTGAGAGGGAGGTAGCAGCAGCTCACCCTTCAAGGTGGGGATTTGGCACTGGAGGTTACTAGAAAGGACAAGAAGACTCCATTCTGGGGTTCAGGAGGTGAATTCATCCCTCAGCGGTGGGCAGGTGCTGAGTGGAAATACTGCTGGTTCCCGGTGCCCTTAATTCCCCCTGATTCCTCGGGGCGTTTGAGTCTCTGACAGGTTCTCGTTCCCTTGCAGCAGGAGGACGTCACGGCAAAAGTGATGCACCCGCATCATCCGCCACTTGCGCCAGGTGCCTGAGACACTGCAGGGGCTGTTCCTCTGAGTCTTTCAGCAACTCCCGCTCCCTGCTGCAGGTACTGCTCTGTCTCACTGTAAATGGGGAACTAGTGGAAGGGGAAATGGAGCCCCCTGGCACTCACTAAAAGGGAAAGTGGTGGATTCTCCATCTCTTAATGTCATTGAATGAAGACTAGATGCCTTTCTGGAATGTGTGTGCCCAAAAAGTAACTATTGTACTATACAGGAGGCCTATGATATGCAGGGGCTTAGATGAGATGCTCTAAAGGTCTCTTGTGGCCATAAAGTCTACAAATTTTGGAAACACTGAGTGTAGTATTGGGAGCAGCCTGTGATGTTTTACTGTCTAGCCGGCTTGCTTCCTAGAATGAAGACTCATTGAGTGGGGTGATCCACACAGAGTAGCTCAAACCTTCAAAGTGTCAGGCCAGCAGCAGGACATTAGCACTTCCGGGGATGGGTGGGTGTGGCAGTGACATCACAAAGGCCTTTTCAGGACCTCAGCCTATTGGTCAAAGGTGTTAGGGAGGTGGTAACCTCAGAGAGAGATGCTGACATCAGCCAGGCAGGACAGGGGCTTAGGGCCAGGGAAACCTCAGAGACCCCTGTGACTTTCATAGAATCATAGAATATCAGGGTTGGAAGGGACCTCAAGAGGTCATCTACTCCAACCCCGTCCTCAAAGCAGGACCAATTCCCAACTAAATCATCCCAGCCAGGGCTTTGTCAAGCCGGGCCTTAAAAACCTCCAAGGAAGGAGACTCCACCACCTCCCTAGTTAACGCATTCCAGTGCTTCACCACCCTCCTAGTGAAATAGTGTTTCCTAATATCCAACCTGGACCTCCCCCACTGCAACTTGAGACCATTGCTCCTTGTTCTGTCATCTGCCACCACTGAGAACAGCCGAGCTCCATCCTCTTTGGAACCCCCCTTCACGTAGTTGAAGGCTGCTATCAAATCCCCCCTCATTCTTCTCTTCTGGAGACTAAACAATCCCAGTTCCCTCAGCCTCTCCTCATAAGTCATGTGCTCCAGACCCCTAATCATTTTTGTTGCTCTCCACTGGACTCTTTCCAATTTTTCCACATCCTTCTTGTAGTGTCGGGCCTGTTGGAGAAAAACAGAGTTCTCACTATTTGTTTAGGTACAGCAAGTCAGATGCTTTATTAACTCTCACAATTGCCCAGAGGGAGAGAGCTAAGCAGGTCTCTCCCAGGTAACTAATTACAGCAAGCATTTATACCTTTCATTACAGAAATAACGAGGGACAGCTGCGTTTTGTTTATACATAGGCCATCTTGATATCTCATTTCTTCACTTGTTTTGACTCTTGCCAACATACAATATTTTCTATACCTTATCTACACAAGGTCTTCTACACCTTATCTATACCAGGTCATAATGACTTCTTACACAGTTCTTTCTCACCCGCCTCACACATTCCTCGCTTCTACAAATCTCGCGTTATTAGGGTTACAGTTAGCCTAACTCTTGCTAACGAACTGTCATGCATTGCATCCCCTTCCTGTGAGCTCTTTCTCTGCTTCCACAGGCCCAAAACTGGACACAGTATTCCAGATGAGGCCTCACCAATGTCGAATAAAGGGGAACGATCACGTTCCTCGATCTGCTGGCAATGCCCCTACTTATACAGCCCAAAATGCCGTTAGCCTTCTTGGCAACAAGAGCACACTGTTGACTCATATCCAGCTTCTCGTCCACTGTGACCCCTAGGTCCTTTTCTGCAGAACTGCTACCTAGCCATTCGGTCCCTAGTCTGTAGCAGTGCATGGGATTCTTCCGTCCTAAGTGCAGGACTCTGCACTTGTCCTTGTTGAACTTCATCAGGTTTTTTTTGGCCCAATCCTCTAATTTGTCTAGGTCCCTCTGTATCCGATCCCTACCCTCTAGCGTATCTACCACGCCTCCTAGTTTAGTGTCATCTGCAAACTTGCTGAGAGTGCAGTCCACACCATCCTCCAGATCATTAATAAAGATATTAAACAAAACCGGCCCCAGGACCGACCCTTGGGGCACTACTCCGCTTGAAACCGGCTGCCAACTAGACATGGAGCCATTGATCACTACCCGTTGAGCCCGACGATCCAGCCAGCTTTCTATCCACCTTACAGTCCATTCATCCATCCCATACTTCTTTAACTTGGTGGCAAGAATACTGTGGGAGAGCGTATCAAAAGCTTTGCTAAAGTCAAGGAATAACACATCCACTGCTTTCCCCTCATCCACAGAGCCAGTTATCTCATCATAGAAGGCAATTAGGTTAGTCAGGCACGACTTCCCCTTCGTGAATCCATGCTGACTGTTCCTGATCACTTTCCTCTCCTCTAAGTGTTTCATAATTGATTCCTTGAGGACCTGCTCCATGATTTTTCCAGGGACTGAGGTGAGGCTGACTGGCCTGTAGTTCCCCGGATCCTCCTCCTTCCCTTTTTTAAAGATGGGCACGACATTAGCCTTTTTCCAGTCATCCGGGACCTCCCTCGATCGCCATGAGTTTTCAAAAATAATGGCTAATGGCTGTGCAATCTCATCCGCCAAGTCCTTTAGCACCCTCGGATGCAGCGCATCCAGCCCCATGGAGTTGTGCACGTCCAGTTTTTCTAAATAGTCCCGAACCACTTCTTTCTCCACAGAGGGCTGGTCACCTTCTCCCCATATTGTGCTGCCCAGTGCAGCAGTCTGGGAGCTGACCTTGTTCGTGAAGACAGAGGCAAAAAAAGCATTGAGTACATTAGCTTTTTCCACATCCTCAGTCACTAGGTTGCCTCCCTCATTCAGTAAGGGGCCCACACTTTCCTTGACTTTCTTCTTGTTGCTAACATACCTGAAGAAACCCTTCTTGTTACTCTTAACATCTCTTGCTAGCTGCAACTCCAAGTGTGATTTGGCCTTCCTGATTTCACTCCTGCATGCCTGAGCAATATTTTTATACTCCTCCCTGGTCATTTGTCCAATCTTCCACTTCTTGTAAGCTTCTTTTTTGCGTTTAAGATCAGCAAGGATTTCACTGTTTAGCCAAGCTGGTCGCCTGCCATATTTACTATTCTTTCTACACATCGGGATGGTTTGTTCCTGCAACCGCAATAAGGATTCTTTAAAATACAGCCAGCTCTCCTGGACCCCTTTGCCCTTCATGTTATTCTCCCAGGGGATCCTGCCCATCTGTTCCCTGAGGGAGTCAAAGTCTGCTTTTCTGAAGTCCAGGGTCCGTATTCTGCTGCTCTCCTTTCTTCCTTGTGTCAGGATCCTGAACTCGACCATCTCATGGTCACTGCCTCCCAGGTTCCCATCCACTTTTGCTTCCCCTACTAATTCTTCCCTGTTTGTGAGCAGCAGGTCGAGAAAAGCTCTGCCCCTAGTTGGTTCCTCCAGCACTTGCACCAGGAAATTGTGCCCTAGACTTTCCAAAAACTTCCTGGATTGTCTGTGCACCGCTGTATTGCTCTCCTAGCAGATATCAGGGTGATTAAAGTCTCCCATGAGAACCAGGGCCTGCGATCTAGCAACTTCTGCTAGTTGCCAGAAGAAAGCCTCGTCCACCTCATCCCCCTGGTCTGGTGGTCTATAGCAGACTCCAACCGTGACATCCCCCTTGTTGCTCACACTTCTCAACTTTATCCAGAGACTCTCAGGTTTTTCTACAGTTTCATACCGGACCTCTGAGCACTCATACTCCTCTCTTACATACAATGCAACTCCCCCACCTTTTCTGCCCTGCTTGTCCTTCCTGAACAGTTTATATCCATCCATGACAGTACTCCAGTCATGTGAGTTATCCCACCAAGTGTCTGTTATTGCTTCAGCAAGTCTCCTTCTCGAGGTCTCTCTTTGAGGACTGAGAGAGTATTAGTGTTCACATGTGTCAGTGCGAGCAGGAGCCTCTTTGGAGTTTTCTCCTTTCCTTTGACGGATTTTACTAGAAAACAGACGTCCCTATTTAGAAGGTAAGAGCCTCCAAGAGGTTTTGGAACCTGCTCAGTCTGATCCATCTGGTGCCAGCTGAATTCTAGGCATGGAAAACACTAGGTTAAGGTGGCAGAATTTTATTCCCTCTGTGGGATTTTGTCCCGTAGAATCACAGGGGACATTAGTGTTTGTCATTTTCGTTTTACCTTTTCCTCCATCCCTCCTTCCTTTCTCTTCATCTCTTACTTCTTTTGTCCTTTCTCCTGTTCACCTGCCACCACCAGGAGTGGGGTGTGTGTGTGTGTGTGTGTGTGTGTGTTGCTGGGGGTGCTCTTCACCTCCCCTTGTGGGAAGTTGATCCAAAACAGTGAGGTTGAAATAGTACTTGAACTCCAATGACACTAGATGCTGCCATCCTGTGGCTTAGCATTAGTGTCTGGGATGATTGGGGCAAGATCTCAACCTCCCCGCAACCCACTTCACTGCTGGCAGAATCCCTCCTGCCCCCCCTGCTAGAGCCGCCTCCCTGCCCAACCTGGGTGGGGGTGGAGAAGAGGGTTCTGATAACTTGAGCTGTGGTTTGGAGGTGGAACAGCTGTCAAGGGCACTGAGGGGGAAGTAGCAGGATCTCATCCTTCAAGGAGGGGGGTTGGCACTGGAGGTTACTAGAAAGGACAAGAAGACTCCATTCTGGGGTTCAGGAGGTGAATTCATCCCTCAGTGGTGGGGAGGTGCTGGGTGGAAATACTGCTGGTTCCAGATGCCCTTAATTCCCCCTGATTCCTCGGGGCGTTTGAGTCTTTGACAGGTTCTCGTTCCCTTGCAGCAGGAGGACGTCATGGCCAGAGTGATGCACCAGCTCTGCATCATCCGGCACTTGTGCCAGGTGCCTTAGACACTGCAGGGGCTGTGCCTCTGAGGCCATCAGCAACTCCCGCTCCCTGCTGCAGGTACTGCTCTGGCTCACTGTAAATGGCGAGCTAGTGGAAGGGGAAATGGAGCCCCCTGGCACTCAGTGAAAGGGAAAGTGGTGGATTCTCCATCTCTTGATGTCATTGAATGAAGACTAGATGCCTTTCTGGAATGTGTGTGCCCAAAAAGTACCTATTGTACTATACAGGAAGCCTATGATATGCAGGGGGTTAGATGAGATGTTCTAAAGGTCTCTTCTGGCCATAAAGTGTAGTAATTTTGGAAACACTGAGTGTAGCATTGGGAGCAGCCTCTGATGCTTTACTGTCTAGCCGGCTTGCTTCCTAGAATGAAGACGCATCGAGTGGGGTGATCCACAGAGAGTAGCTGAAACCTTCAAAGTGTCAGGGCAGCAGCAGGACATTAGCACTTCAGGGGATGGGTGGGTGTGGCAGTGACATCACAAAGGCCTTTTGCAGTGTAGTAGTTCCGGGGTGGGGCTCGTCCCTTCCTGGGGTACCTGGGAGCCAGGCCGCCCCGCTACAAAGCGAATAACAGTTAGGGCCCAGACCTTTGGGTAGGGGCTGAGCACACAATTAGCAGTTCGGCGCTCAGGCCTTTGTGCAGGGACTGAGCACACAATCAACAGTTCAGAGCTCAGGCCCTTATGCAGGGACTGAGCACACAATCAACAGTTCAGAGCTCAGGCCCTTATGCAGGGACTGAGCACACAATCAACAGCTCCGGCCCTGGGTCAGGGCGGGGAACAAACCAGTAGTCAGTCAGCGGCCCAGGCCTTGTAGCAGGAGCTGGGTCAGTTTGGGTTAGCCCAGGCCCTAGGTCAGGGCGGGGCAGCAAACCAATCGTCAGTCAGAGGCCCAGGCCCCTTGGACAAGGAGGAGGAGAGACTGCCACCCAGCACGGGGTGGCAGGGGGGAACACAGGCCCACCCACTCCACTGTGTTCCAGCCCGGGGCCCTATCCGCAGCAGTCCGTCTGCCGCGCAGTCAGTGGGGATCCTGACCGCAACACACTGACATGGGTTCGGGGTCTGCTATCCCCGGGCCACTTCCCATCTCCTCCTCCATGGGTACCTGTTCCTCCTGAGTTCCGTCTGCTGGGTCGCAGATCATGGGCTGCTCCGGGCCCCGAGCAGCAGGTAGGTCTGTCACTCCCTCTGGGCCCTTGGCGGGGGAAGCTCAGACCGTTCCTCAGGATACCGGGCTCTCGGCAGGCTCAGGTCCGCGGGAGCTCGGGCACCAGCGTCTGTCCTCTCTCGCTGCCGGCCAGCTACTGAGCGCTGTGGCTTGGCCTTTATACTTCCTGTCCCGCCCCTTGACTTCCGGGGGGTGGGGACAGGCCGCGGTGGCCTTGACTTCCTGGGGCGCCTGGGAGCCAGGCCGCCCCGCTACATGCAGTATCTCAGCGTATTGGTCAAAGGTGTTAGGGAGGTGGTGACCTCAGAGAGAGATGCTGACATCAGTCAGGGGCGCAGGGCCAGGGAAACCTCAGAGACCCCTGTGGCTTTGCTTTAGCAAGTCTCCTTCTCGAGGTCTCTCTTTGAGTACTGAGAGAGTATTAGGGTTCACGTATGTGAGTGCGAGCAGGAGCCTCTTTCGAGTTTTCTCCTTCCCTTTTACTGATTTTACTAGAAAACAGACGTCCCTGTTTAGAAGGTAAGAGCCTCCAAGAGGTTTTTGAACCTGCTCAGTCTGATCCACCTGGTGCCCGTTGAATTCTAGGCATGGAAAACACTAGTTCAAGGTGACAGAATTTTGTAGTCCACACGGGATTTTGTCCCGTGGAATCACTGGGGACATTAGGGTTTGTCCTTTTCGTTTTACCTTTTCCACCATCCCTCCTTCCTTTCTCTTCATCTCTTACTTCTTTTGTCCTTTCTCCTGTTCCCCTCCCACCACCAGGAGTGGTGTGTGTGTGTGTGTGTGTGTGTGTGTGTGTGTGTGTTGCTGGGGGTGATCTTCACCTCCTCTTGTGGGAAGTTCATCCAAAACTGTGGGGTTGAAATAGTGCTTGGACTCCACAGACACTAGATGCTGCCATCCTGTGGCTTAGCGTTAGTGTCTCGGATGACTTGGGCAAGATCTCAACCTCCCCGCAACCCACTTCACTGCTGCCAGAATCCCTCCTGCCCCCACTGCTAGACCCGCCTCCCAGCCCAACCTTGGTGGGGGTCTAGAAGAGGTTTCTGATGACTTAAGCTGTGGTTTGGAGGTGGAACAGCTGTCAAGGACACTGAGGGGGAGGTAGCAGGAGCTCACCCTAGAAGGAGGGGGATTGGCACTGGAGGTTACTAGAAAGGACAAGAAGACTCCATTCTGGGTTTCAGGAGGTGAATTTATCCCTCAGTGTTGGGCAGGTGCTGAGTGGAAATACTGCTGGTTCCAGGTGCCCTTAATTCCCCCTGATTCCTCGGGGCGTTTGAGTCTGACTGGTTCTCATTCCCTTGCAGCAGGAGGGCGTCACGGCCAAAGTGAGGCACCAGCTCCGCATCATCCATCACTTGCCCCAGGTGCCAGAGACACTGCAGGGGTTGTGCCTCTGAGGCCTTCAGCAACTCCCGCTCCCTGTTGCAGGTACTGCTCTGGCTCACTGTAAATGGGGAGCTAGTGGAAGGGGAAATGGAGCCCCCTGGCACTCAGTGAAAGGGAAAGTGGTGGATTCTCCATCTCTTGAAGTCATTGAATGAAACTAGATGCCTTTCTGGAATGTTTGTGCCCAAAAAGTAACTATTGTCCTATACAGGAAGCCTATGATATGCAGGGGGTTAGATGAGATGCTCTAAAGGTCTCTTCTGGCCATAAAGTGTATTAATTTTGGAAACACTGAGTGTAGCATTGGGAGCAGGCTCTAATGTTTTACTGTCTAACCGGCTTGCTTCCTAGAATGAAGACGCATTGAGTGGGGTGATCCACAGAGAGTAGCTCAAACCTTCAAAGTGTCAGGCCAGCAGCAGGACATTAGCACTTCAGGGGATGGGTGGGTGTGGCAGTAACATCACAAAGGCCTTTTGCAGGAGCTCAGCCTATTGGTCAAAGTTGTTAGGGAGGTGGTGACCTCAGAGAGAGATGCTCACATCAGCCAGGCAAAACAGGGGCGCAGGGCCAGGGAAACCTCAGAGACCCCTGTGGCTTTGCTTCAGCAAGTCTCCTTCTCGAGCTCTCTTTGAGGACTGAGAGAGTATTAGGGTTCACATATGTGAGTGTGAGCAGGAGCCTCTTTCGAGTTTTCTCCTTTCCTTTTACCCATTTTACTAGAAAACAGAAGTCCCTGTTGAGAAAGTAAGTGCCTCGGAGAGGTTTGTAACCTGTTCAGTCTGATCCACCTGGTGCCATCTGAATTCTAGGCATGGAAAACACTAGCTTAAGGTGGCAGAATTTTATTCCCTCCCTGGGATTTTGTCCCGTAGAATCACTGGGGATATTAGGAAAACAACAAGGAGTCTGGTGGCACCTTAAAGACTAACAGATTTATTTGGGCATAAGCTTTCGTGAGTAAAAACCTCACTTCTTCGGATGCATAGAGTGAAAGTTACAAATGCAGGCATTATATACTGACACATGGAGAGCAGGGAGTTACTTCACAAGTGGAGAACCAGTGTTGACAGGGCCAATTCAAAAATCAGGGTGGATGTAGTCCACTCCAAATAATAGATGAGGAGGTGTCAATTCCAGGAGAGGAAAAGCTGCTTCTGTAGTGAGCCAGCCACTCCCAGTCCCTATTCAAGCCCAGATTAATGGTGTTGAATTTGCAAATGAATTTTAGTTCTGCTGTTTCTCTTTGAAGTCTGTTTCTGAAGTTTTTTTGTTCAATGATAGTGACTTTTAAATCTGTAATAGAATGACCAGGGAGATTGAAGTGTTCACATACTGTCTTATGTATGTTACCATTGCTGATGTCCGACATGGGGACATTAGGGTTTGTCCTTTTCCTTTTACCTTTTCCTCCATCCCTCCTTCCTTTCTCTTCATCTCTTACTTATTTTGTCCTTTCTCTTGTTCCCCTCACACCACCAGGAGTGGTGTGTGTGTGTGTGTGTGTGTGTGTGTGTGTGTGTGGTGCTGATGGTTCTCTTCTCCTCCCCTTGTGGGGAGTTGATCCAAAACTGTGGGGTTGAAATAGTGCTTGGACCCCACTGACAGTAGATGCTGCCATTGTGTGACTTAGCATTAGTGTCTGGGATGACTTGGGTCAAGATCTCAACCTCCCTGCAACCTACTTCACTGCTGTCAGAATCCCTCCTGCACACCCTGTTAGAGCCGCCTCCCAGCCCAACCTGTGTCGGGGTGGAGAAGAGGGTTCTGATGACTTGAGCTGTGGTTTGGAGGTGGAATATCTGTGAAGGGCACTGAGCAGGAGGTAGCAGGAGCTCACCCTACAAGGAGGGGGGTTGGCTCTGGAGGTTTCTAGAAAGGACAAGAAGACTCCATTTTGGGGTTCAGGAGGTGAATTCATCTCTCATTGATGGGCAGGTGCTGGGTGGAAATACTGCTGGTTCCAGGTTCCCTTAATTCCCCCTGATTCCTCGGGGCGTTTGAGTCTCTGACAGGTTCTCGTTCCCTTGCAGCAGGAGGACGTCACGGCCAAAATGATGCACCAGCTCCGCATCATCCTGCACTTACGCCACGTGCCTGAGACACTGCAGGGGCTGCGCCTCTGAGGCCTTCAGCAACTCCCGCTCCCTGCTGCAGGTACTGCTCTGGCTCACTGTAAATGGGGAGCTAGTGGAAGGGGAAATGGAGCCCCCTGGCACTCACTAAAAGGGAAAGTGATGGATTCTCCATCTCTTAATGTCATTTAATTTAGACTAGATAACAAACAAAGATAAACACTCTAGTAAAAGGTACATTTACAAGTTGAGAAAACAAAGGAAAACTAACACGCCTTGTTTGAAATAGGAGAGACTTGTTTAGAAAGATGTGGAGAACCTGGATTGATGTCTGGTCCCTCTCAGTCCCGAGGGCGAACACGCACACAAACCAAGAACACAAACAAAAGCCTTCCCCTCCCCAAGATTTGAAAGTATCTTGTCCCCTTATTGGTCCTTTAGGTCAGATGCCAGCCAGGTTACCTGAGCTTCTTAACCCTTTACAGGGAAAAGGATTTTGGAGTCTCTGGCCAGGAGGGATTTTATAGTACTGTACACAGGACAGCTGTTACCCTTCCCTTTATAGTTATGATAACCTCAAACCTTCAAAGTGTCAGGCCAGCAGCAGGACATTAGCACTTGAGAGTTTGGTTGGGTGTGGCAGTGACATCACAAAGGCCTTTTGCAGGATGTCAGCTTATTGGTCAAATGTGTTAGGGAGGTGGTGACCTCAGAGAGAGATGCTGACATCAGCCTGGCAGGACGGGAGCACAGGGCCAGGGAAACCTCAGAGACCCCTGTGGCTTTGCTTCAGCAAGTCTCCTTCTCGAGGTCTCTCTTTGAGGACTGAGAGAGTATTAGGGTTCACGTACGTGAGTGCGTGCAGGAGCCTCTTTCGAGTTTTCTCCTTTCCTTTTACTGATTTTACTAGAAAACAGACGTCCCTGTTTAGAAGGTAAGAGCCTCCAAGAGGTTTTGGCAGCTGCTCAGTCTGATCCATCTGGTGCCAGCTGAATTCTAGGCATGGAAAACAGTAGTTTAAGATGGCAGAATTTTATTCCATCCCTTGGATTTTGTGCCGTAGAATCACTGGGGACATTAGGGTTTGTCCTTTTTGTTTTACCTTTTCCTCCATCCCTCCTTCCTTTCTCTTCATCTCCTACTTCTTTTGTCCTTTCTCCTGTTCCTCGAAAACTGTAGGGTTGAAATAGTGTTTGGACTCCACTAACACTAGATGCTGCCATCCTGTGGCTTAGCATTAGTGTCTGGGATGACTTGGGTCAAGATCTCAACTTCCCCGCAACCCACTTCACTGCTGCCAGAATCCCTCCTGCCCCCCCTGCTAGAGCCGCCTCCCTGGCCAACCTGGGTGGGGGTGGAGAACAGTGTTTTTTTCATACATTCATAGATTATCGGACTGGAAGGGACCTCGAGAGGTCATCGAGTCCAGTCCCCTGCCCGCCTGGCAGGACCAAATACCATCTAGACCATCCCTGATAGACATTTATCTAACCTACTCTTAAATATCTCAAGAGATGGAGATTCCACAACCTCCCTCAGCAATTTATTCCAGTGTTTAACCACCCTGACAGTTAGGAACTTTTTCCTAATGTCCAACCTAGACCTCCCTTGCTGCACTTTAAACCCATTGCTTCTGGTTCTATCCTTAGAGGCTAAGGTGAACAAGTTTTCTCCCTCCTCCTTATGACACCCTTTTAAATACCTGAAAACTGCTATCATGTCTCCTCTCAGTCTTCTCTTTTCCAAACTAAACAAAGCCAATTCTTTCAGCCTTCCTTCATAGGTCATGTTCTCAAGACCTTTAATCATTCTTGTTGCTCTTCTCTGGACCCTTTCCAATTTCTCCACATCTTTTTTAAAATGCGGTGCCCAGAACTGGACACAATACTCCAGCTGAGGCCTAACCAGAGCAGAGTAGAGCGGAAGAATGACTTCTCGTGTCTTGCTCACAACACACCTGTTAATACATCCCAGAATCAGGTTTGCTTTTTTTGCAACAGCATCACACTGTTGACTCATATTTAGCTTGTGGTCCACTATAACCCCTAGATCCCTTTCTGCCGTACTCCTTCCTAGACAGTCTCTTCCCATTCTGTATGTGTGAAACTGATTGTTCCTTCCTAAGTGGAGCACTTTGCATTTGTCTTTGTTAAACTTCATCCTGTTTAACTCAGACCATTTCTCCAATTTGTCCAGATCATTTTGAATTATGACCCTGTCCTCCAAAGCAGTTGCAATCCCTCCCAGTTTGGTATCATCCGCAAACTTAATAAGCGTACTTTCTATGCCAATATCTAAGTCGTTGATGAAGATATTGAACAGCGCCGGTCCCAAAACAGACCCCTGCGATACCCCACTCGTTATGGCTTTCCAGCAGGATTGGGAACTATTAATAACAACTCTCTGAGTACGGTTATCCAGCCAGTTATGCACCCACCTTATAGTAGCCCCATCTAAATTGTATTTGCCTAGTTTATCAATAAGAATATCATGCGAGACCGTATCAAATGCCTTACTAAAGTCTAGGTATACCACATCCACAGCCTCACCCTTATCCACAAGGCTCGTTATCCTCTCAAAGAAAGCTATCAGATTGGTTTGACATGATTTGTTCTTCACAAATCCATGCTGGCTGTTCCCTATCACCTTACCACCTTCCAAGTGTTTGCAGATGATTTCCTTAATTACTTGCTCCATTATCTTCCCTGGCACAGAAGTTAAACTCACTGGGGTCTGTAGTTTCCTGGGTTGTTTTTATTTCCCTTTTTATAGATGGGCACTATATTTGCCCTTTTCCAGTCTTCTGGAATCTCTCCCGTCTCCCATGATTTTCCAAAGATAATAGCTAGAGGCTCAGATACCTCCTCTATTAGCTCCTTGAGTATTCTAGGATGCATTTCATCAGGCCCAGGTGACTTGCAGGCATCTAACTTTTCTAAGTGATTTTTAACTTGTTCTTTTTTTATTTTATCTGCTAAACCTACCCCCTTCCCATTAGCATTCACTATGTTAGGCATTCCTTCAGACTTCTCGGTGAAGACCGAAACAAAGAAGTCATTAAGCATCTCCGCCATTTCCAAGTTTCCTGTTACTGTTTCTCCCTCTTCACTAAGCAGTGGGCCTACCCTGTCTTTGGTCTTCCTCTTGCTTCTAATGTATTGATAAAAAGTCTTCTTGTTTCCCTTTATTCCCGTAGCTAGTTTGAGCTCATTTTGTGCCTTTGCCTTTCTAATCTTGCCCCTGCATTCCTGTGTTGTTTGCCTATATTCATCCTTTGTAATCTGTCCCAGTTTCCATTTTTTATATGACTCCTTTTTATTTTTTAGATCATGCAAGATCTCATGGTTAAGCCAAGGTGGTCTTTTGCCACATTTTCTATCTTTCCTAACCAGCGGAATAGCTTGCTTTTGGGCCCTTAATAGTGTCCCTTTGAAAAACTGCCAACTCTCCTCAGTTGTTTTTCCCCTCAGTCTTGATTCCCATGGGACCTTACCTATCAGCTCTCTGAGCTTACCAAAATCTGCCTTCCTGAAATCCATTGTCTCTATTTTGCTGTTCTCCCTTCTACCCTTCCTTAGAATTGCAGACTCTATGATTTCATGATCACTTTCACCCAGGCTGCCTTCTACTTTCAAATTCTCAACGAGTTCCTCCCTATTTGTTAAAATCAAGTCTAGAACAGCTTCCCCCCAGTAGCTTTTTCAACCTTCTGAAATAAAAAGTTGTCTCCAATGCAGTCCAGGAATTTGTTGGATAGTCTGTGCCCCGCTGTGTTATTTTCCCAACATATAGCCGGATAGTTGAAGTCCCCCATCACCACCAAATCTTGGGCTTTGGATGATTTTGTTAGTTGCTTAAAAAAAGCCTCATCCACCTCTTCCACCTGGTTAGGTGGCCTGTAGTAGATTCCTAGCATGACATCTCCCTTGTTTTTTACCCCTTTTAGCCTAACCCAGAGACTCTCAACACTTCCGTCTCCTATGTCCGTCTCTACCTCAGTCCAAGTGTGTACATTTTTAATATACAAGGCAACACCTCCTCCCTTTTTCCCCTGTCTATCCTTCCTGAGCAAGCTGTACCCATCCACACCAACATTCCAATCACGTGTATTATCCCACCAAGTTTCAGTGATGCCAACAATGTCATAGTTGTATTTATTTATTAGCACTTCCAGTTCTTCCTGCTTATTCCCCATACTTCTCGCATTTGTATATAGGCATCTAAGATACTGGTTTGATCTTTCCTCCCAGTTTTGTCCTGACCCTCCTTTCTCTCTGACAATATAGCCCACACTCCCTCTCGTTTTTGACCCATCTCCCCGGTCTCCATGTTCCCCACTTACCTTTGGGCTTTGCTCACCTGTCCCCGTCGAACCTAGTTTAAAGCCCTCCTCACTAGGTTAGCCAGTCTGTGTCCAAAGGTACTAATAACTTGAGCTGTGGTTTGGAGGTGGAACAGCTGTCAAGGGCACTGAGGGGGAGATAGCAGGAGCTCATCCTTCAAGGAGGTGGGTTGTCACTGGAGGTTACTAGAAAGGACAAGAAGACTCCATTCTGGGGTTCAGGAGGTGAATTTATCCCTCAGTGGTGGGCAGGTGATGGGTGGAAGTAGTGCTGGTTCCAGGTGCCCTTAATTCCCGCTGATTCCTCGGGGCGTTTGAGTCTCTGACAGGTTCTCGTTCCCTTGCAGCAGGAGGACGTCACGGCCAAAAGTGATGCACCAGCTCCGCATCATCCGGCACTTGCGCCAGATTCCTGAGACACTGCAGGGGCTGTGCCTCTGAGGCCATCAGCAACTCCCGCTCCCTGCTGCAGGTACTGCTCTGTCTCACTGTAAATGGGGAGCTAGTGGAAGGGGAAATGGAGCCCCGTGGCACTCACTAAAAGGGAAAGTGGTGGATTCTACATCTCTTGATGTCATTGAAGGAAGACTAGATGCCTTTCTGCAAAGTGTGTGCCCAAAAAGTAACTATTGTACTATACAGCAAGCCTATGGTATGCAAGGGGTTAGATGAGATGCTCTAAAGGTCTCTTCTGGCCATAAAGTCCCCTAATTTTGGAAACACTGAGTGTAGCATTGGGAGCAGCCTCTGATGTTTTACCGTCTAGCCGGCTTGCTTCCTAGAATGAACAGGCATTGAGTGGGGTGATCCACAGAGAGTAGCTGAAACCTTCAAAGTGTCAGCCCAGTAACAGGACATTAGCACTTCCGGGGAAGGGTGGGTGTGGCAGTGATATCACAAAGGCCTTTTGCAGGACGTCAGCCTATTGGTCAAAGGTTTTAGGGAGGTGGTGACCTCCGAGAGAGATGCTGACATCAGCCTGGCAGGACAGGAGCACAGGGCCAGGGAAACCTCAGAGACCCCTGTGGCTTTGCTTCAGCAAGTCTCCTTCTCGAGGTCTCTCTTTGAGGACTGAGAGAGTGTTAGGGTTGACGTATGTGAGTGTGAGCAGGAGCCTCTTTCGAGTTGTCTCCTTTCCTTTTACTGATTTTACTAGAAAACAGACGTCCCTGTTTAGAAGGTAAGAGCCTCCAAGAGGTTTTGGAAGCTGCTCAGTCTGATCCATCTGGTGCCAGCTGAATTCTAGGCATGGATAACACTAGTTCAAGGTGGCAGAATTTTATAGCCCACCTGGGATTTTGTGCCGTAGAATCACTGGGGACATTAGGGTTTGTCCTTTTCGTTTTACCTTTTCCTCCATCCCTCCTTCCTTTCTCTTCATCTCTTACTTCTTTTGTCCTTTCTCCTGTTCCCCTCCCACTACCAGGAGTGGTGTGTGTGTGTATGTGTGTGTTGCTGGGGGTGCTCTTCACCTCCCCTTGTGGGAAGTTGATCCAAAATTGTGGCAAGATCTCAACCTTCCCGCAACCCACTTCACTGCTGCCAGAATCCCTCCTGCCCCCCCTGCTAGAGCCACCTCCCCGCCCAACCTGGGTGGGGGTGGAGAAGAGGGTTCTGATAACTTGAGCTGTGGTTTGGAGGTGGAACAGCGGTCAAGGGCACTGAGGGGGAGGTAGCAGGAGCTCACCCTACAAGAACGGGGGTTGGTATTGGAGGTTACTAGAAAGGACAAGAAGACTCCATTCTGGGGTTCAGGAGGTGAATTCATCCCTCAGTGGTGGGCAGGTGCTAAGTGGAAATACTGCTGGTTCCAGGTTCCCTTAATTCCCCCTGATTCCTCGGGGCGTTTGAGTCTCTGACAGGTTCTCGTTCCCTTGCAGCAGGAGGACGTCATGGCCAAAGTGATGCACCAGCATCATCCGGCACTTGCGCCAGCTTCCTGAGACACTGCAGGGGCTGTTCCTCTGAGGCCATCAGCAACTCCCGCTCCCTGCTGCAGGTACTGCTCTGGCTCACTGTAAACGGGGAGCTAGTGGAAGGGGAAATGGAGCCCCCTGGCACTCACTAAAAGGGAAAGTGGTGGATTCTCCATCTCTTGATGTCATTGAATGAAGACTAGATGCCTTTCTGGAATGTGTGTGCCCAAAAAGTAACTATTGTACTATAGAGGAAGCCTATGATATGCAGGGGCTTAGATGAGATGCTCTAAAGGTCTCTTCTGGCCATAAAGTCTACTAATTTTGGAAACAGTGAGTGTAGCATTGGAAGCAGCCTCTGATGTTTTACTGTCGAGCCGGCTTGCTTCCTAGAATGAAGACGCATTGAGTGGGGTGATCCACAGAGAGTAGCTCAAACCTTCAAAGTATCAGGCCAGCAGCAGGACATTAGCACTTCAGCGTTTGGTTGGGTGTGGCAGTGACATCACAAAGGCCTTTTGCAGGAGCTCAGCCTATTGGTCAAAGGTGTTAGGGAGGTGGTTACCTCAGAGAGAGATGCTGACATCAGCCAGGCAGGACAGGAGCGCAGGGCCAGGGAAACCTCAGAGACCCTTGTGGCTTTACTTCAGCAAGTCTCCTTCTCCAGGTCTCTCTTTGAGGACTGAGAGAGTATTAGGGTTCACTTATTTGAGTGCCAGCAGGAGCCTGTTTAAAGTTTTCTCCTTTCCTTTTACTGATTTTACTAGAAAACAGACGTCCCTGTTAGAATCATAGAATATCAGAGTTGGAAGGGACCTCAAGAGGTCATCTAGTCCAACCCCCTGCTCAAAGCAGGACCAATTCCCAGCTAAATCATCCCAGCCAGGGCTTTGTCAAGCCGGGCCTTAAAAACCTCCAAGGAAGGAGACCACCTCCCTAGGTAACGCATTCCAGTGTTTCACCACCCTCCTAGTGAAATAGTTTTTCCTGATATCCAGCCTGGACCTCCCCCACTGCAACTTGAGACCATTGCTCCTTGTTCTGTCATCTGCCACCACTGAGAACAGCCGAGCTCCATCCTCTTTGGAACCCCCCTTCAGGTAGTTGAAGGCTGCTATCAAATCCCCCCCTCATTCTTCTCTTCTGGAGACTAAACAATCCCAGTTCCCTCAGCCTCTCCTCATAAGTCATGTGCTCCAGACCCCTAATCATTTTTGTTGCCCTCCGCTGAACTCTTTCCAATTTTTCCACATCCTTCTTGTAGTGTGGGGCCCAAAACTGGACACAGTATTCCAGATGAGGCCTCACCAATGTCGAATAAAGGGGAATGATCACGTTCCTCGATCTGCTGGCAATGCCCCTACTTATACAGCCCAAAATGCCGTTAGCCTTCTTGGCAACAAGAGCACACTGTTGACTCATATCCAGCTTCTCGTCCACTGTGACCCCTAGGTCCTTTTCTGCAGAACTGCTACCTAGCCATTCGGTCCCTAGTCTGTAGCAGTGCATGGGATTCTTCCGTCCTAAGTGCAGGACTCTGCACTTGTCCTTGTTGAACCTCATCAGGTTTTTTTCGGCCCAATCCTCTAATGTGTCTAGGTCCCTCTGTATCTGATCCCTACCCTCTAGTGTATCTACCACGCCTCCTAGTTTAGTGTCATCTGCAAACTTGCTGAGAGTGCAGTCCACACCATCCTCCAGATCATTAATAAAGATATTAAACAAAACCGGTTCAGGACCGACCCTTGGGGCACTCCGCTTGAAACCGGCTGCCAACTAGACATGGAGCCATTGATCACTACCCGTTGAGCCCGATGATCTAGCCAGCTTACTATCCAGCTTACAGTCCATTCATCCAGCCCATACTTCTTTAACTTGGCGGCAAGAATACTGTGGGAGACCGTATCAAAAGCTTTGCAAAAGTCAAGGAATAACACATCCACTGCTTTCCCCTCATCCACAGAGCCAGTTATCTCATCATAGAAGGCAATTAGGTTAGTCAGGCACGACTTCCCCTTCGTGAATCCATGCTGACTGTTCCTGATCACTTTCCTCTCCTCTAAATGTTTCATAATTGATTCCTTGAGGACCTGCTCCATGATTTTTCCAGGGACTGAGGTGAGGCTGACTGGCCTATAGTTCCCCGGATCCTCCTCCTTCCCTTTTTTAAAGGTGGGCACGACATTCGCCTTTTTCCAGTCATCTGGGACCTCCCCCGATCGCCATGAGTTTTCAAAAATAATGGCTAATGGCTCTGCAATCTCACCCGCCAACTCCTTTAGCACCCTCGGATGCAGCGCACCCGGCCCCCATGGACTTGTGCACGTCCAGTTTTTCTAAATAGTCCCGAACCACTTCTTTCTCCACAGAGGGCTGGTCACCTTCTCCCCATGCTGTACTGCCCAGTGCAGCAATCTGGGAGCTGACCTTGTGCGTGAAGACAGAGGCAAAAAAATCATTGAGTACATTAGCTTTTTCCACATCCTCGGTCACTAGGTTGCCTCCCTCATTCAGTAGGGGGCCCACACTTTCCTTGATTTTCTTCTTCTTGCTAACATACCTGTAGAAACCCTTCTTGTTACTCTTAACATCTCTTGCTAACTGCAACTCCAAATGTGATTTGGCCTTCCTGATTTCACTCCTGCATGCCTGAGCAATATTTTTATACTCCTCCCTGGTCATTTGTCCAATCTTCCACTTCTTGTAAGCTTCTTTTTTGCGTTTAAGATCAGCAAGGATTTCACTGTTTAGCCAAGCTGGTCTGCCATATTTACTATTCTTTCTACACATCGGGATGGTTTGTTCCTGCAACCTCAATAAGGATTCTTTAAAATACAGCCAGCTCTCCTGGACCCCTTTGCCCTTCATGTTATTCTCCCAGGGGATCCTGCCCATCTGTTCCCTGAGGGAGTCAAAGTCTGCTTTTCTGAAGTCCAGGGTCCGTATTCTGGTGCTCTCCTTTCTTCCTTGTGACAGGATCCTGAACTAGACCATCTCATGGCCACTGCCTCCCAGGTTCCCATCCACTTTTGCTTCCCCTATTAATTCTTCCCTGTTTGTGAGTAGCAGGTCAAGAAAAGCTCTGCCCCTAGTTGGTTCCTCCAGCACTTGCACCAGGAAATTGTCCCCTACACTTTCCAAAAATTTCCTGGATTGTCTGTGCACCGCTGTATTTCTCTCCCAGCAGATATCAGGGTGATTAAAGTCTCCCATGAGAACCAGGGCCTGCGATTTAGCAACTTCTGCTAGTTGCCAGAAGAAAGCCTCGTCCACCTCATCCCCCTGGTCTGGTGGTCTATAGCAGACTCCAACCACGACATCCCCCTTGTTGCTCACACTTCTCAACTTTATCCAGAGACTCTCAGGTTTTTCTGCAGTTTCATACCGGAGCTCTGAGCAGTCATACTCCTCTCTTACATACAACGCAACTCCCCCACCTTTTCTACCCTGCCTGTCCTTCCTGAACAGTTTATATCCATCCATGACAGTACTCCAGTCATGTGAGTTATCCCACCAAGTCTCTGTTATTCCAATCACATCATAGTTCCCTGACTGTGCCAGGACTTCCAGTTCTCCCAGCTTGTTTCCCAGGCTTCTTGCATTTGTGTATAGGCACTTAAGATAACTCATCGATCGTCCCTCTTTCTCAGCATGAGACAGGAGTCCTCCCCCCTTGCGCTCTCCTGCTTGTGCTTCCTCCCAGGATCCCATTTCCCCACTTACCTCAGGGCTTTGGTCTCCTTCCCCCGGTGAACCTAGTTTAAAGCCCTCCTCACTAGGTTAGCCAGCCTGCTGGCGAAGATGCTCTTCCCTCTCTTCGTTAGGTGGAGCCCGTCTCTGCCTAGCACTCCTCCTTCTTGGAACACCATCCCATGGTTGAAGAATCCAAAGCCTTCTCTCCGACACCACCTGCATAGCCATTCGTTGACTTCCACGATTCGACGGTCTCTACCCCGGCCTTTTCCTTGCACAGGGAGGATGGACGAGAACACCACTTGCGCCTCAAACTCCTTTATCCTTCTTCCCAGAGCCACGTAGTCTGCAGTGATCTGCTCAAGGTCATTCTTGGCAGTATCATTGGTGCCCACGTGGAGAAGCAGGAAGGGGTAGCGATCCGAGGGCTTGATGAGTCTCGGCAGTCTCTCCGTCACATCGTGTATCCTAGCTCCGGGCAAGCAGCAGACCTCTTGGTTTTCCCAGTCGGGGCGGCAGATAGATGACTCAGTCCCCCTGAGGAGGGAGTCCCCGACCACCACCACCCTCCTCCTCCTCTTGGGAGTTGTGGTCGTGGAACCCCCATCCCTAGGACAGTGCATCTTTTGCCTTCCAATCGGTGGAGTCTCCTTCTGCTCCCTTCCCTCAGATGGGTCATCTAGTCCACTCTCCGCATTAGTACCTGTAGAGAGAACATGGAAACGATTGCTCACCTGTATCTCCATTGCTGGTGCATGGACGCTCCTCTTTCTCCTTCTGGAAGTCACATGCTGCCAAACCTCTTCACAATCCTTCTGTCCCTGCTGCGCCTGCTCTGAATCTTAAGAACATTGTGGCCGTAGAAGCATCTCCTGACGTCTGTCCAGGAAATCTTCATTTTCCCTTATGCAACGCAGAGTCGATACTCGTTTCTCCAGGCCTCGAAGCTTCTCTTCCAATATGGAGACCAGCTTGCCCTTCGTACAGACAAAGTCGCTTCTGTCCTGTGGAAGAAAGACAAACATGGCACAGCCTGTGCAGGTGACAACAGCTGATCGCTCACCTTCCACATCACCGTCCTCTTAAGAACTTCCTCAACTGTTGCAGGAACTACTCAGAGAAACCTGCAGATGTAAGCCTCAGTGAGCTCTCCCCAAGCGAACTCCCAGGCAAACTCCCGCTCTTAGCCTCCGCTGTTTGCCGCTCCTTCTCCAAGTCTCTCTCTTTGAGGACTGAGAGAGTATTAGGGTTCACGTATTTGAGTGCAAGCAGGAGCCTCTTTCGAGTTTTTTCCTTTCCTTTTACTGATTTTACTAGAAAACAGACGTCCCTGTTTAGAAGGTAAGAGCCTCCAAGAGGTTTTGGAACCTGCTCAGTCTGATCCATCTGGTGCCAGCTGAATTCTAGGCATGGAAAACACTAGTTTAATGTGTCAGAATTTTATAGTCCACCTGGGATTTTGTCCCGTAGAATCACTGGGGACATTAGGGTTTGTCCTTTTCGTTTTACCTTTTCCTCCATCCCTCCTTCCTTTCTCTTCATCTCTTACTTCTTTTGTCCTTTCTCCTGTTCCCCTCCCACCACCAGGAGTGGTGTGTGTGTGTGTGTGTGTTGCTGGGGGTGCTCTTCACCTCCCCTTGTGGGAAGTTGATCCAAAACTGTGGGGTTGAAATAGTGCTTGGACTCCACTGACACTAGATGCTGCCATCCTGTGGCTTCGCATTAGTGTCTGGGATGACTTGGAGCAAGATCTCAACCTCCCTGCAACCTACTTCACTCTTGGCAGAATCCCTCCTGCCCCCCATGCTAGAGCCGCCTCCCTGCCCAACCTGGGTGGGGGTATAGAAGAGGGTTCTGATAACTTGAGCCGTGGTTTGGAGGTGGAACAGCTGTCAAGGGCACTGAGGGGGAGGTAGCAGGAGCTCACCCTACATGGAGGTGGGTTGGCACTGGAGGTTACTAGAAAGGAGAAGAAGACTCCATTCTGGGGTTCAGGTGGTGAATTCATCCCTCAGTGGTGGGCAGGTGCTGAGTGGAAATGCTGCTGGTTCCAGGTGCCCTGAATTCCCCCTGATTCCTCGGGGCGTTTGAGTCTCTGACAGGTTGTTAAGGCTGTATTCCCACTTTGAACTTTAGGGTACAAATGTAGGGGCCTGCATGAAAACTTTTAAGCTTAACTACCAGCTTAGCTCTGGTTCGCTGCCACCATTCCAAGGCTAATTTCCTTCCCTGGGTAGCCTTGAGAGACCTTCACCAATTCCCTGGTGAATACAGATCCAACCCCCTTGGATTTAAAACAAGGAAAAAAATAATTAGGTTTTTAAAAAGAAGGTTTTTAATTAAAGAAAAAGGTAAAAATTATTTTTGTAAAATCAGTATGGAAATAACCTTACAGGGTAATTAAACTTAAAGAGCTCAGAGGACTCCCCTTTAGTTTTAGGTTCAAAGTACAGCAAACAAAGATAAACACTCTAGTAAAAGGTACATTTACAAGTTGAGAAAACAAAGGAAAACTAACACGCCTTGCCTGGCTATTTGCTTACAAGTTTGAAATAGGAGAGACTTGTTTAGAAAGATGTGGAGAACCTGGATTGATGTCTGGTCCCTCTCAGTCCCGAGAGCGAACGCACAACCAAAACAAAGAACACAAACAAAAGCCTTCCCCCCCCCCCAAGATTTGAAAGTATCTTGTCCCCTTATTGGTCCTCTAGGTCAGATGCCAGCCAGGTTACCTGAGCTTCTTAACCCTTTACAGGGAAAAGGATTTTGGAGTCTCTGGCCAGAAGGGATTTTATAGTACTGTACACAGGACAGCTGTTACCCTTCCCTTTATAGTTATGACAGTACTATAGATGAAGCCTATGATATGCAATGCCCCTCTGCTATGTACATTGGCCAAACTGGACTGGACCTAACCAGATCAGCTACAACATCACCGGCTCATTCACCTGCACGTCCACCAATGTTATATATGCCATCATATGCCAGCAATGCCCCTCTGCTATGTACATTGGCCAAACTGGACAGTCACTACGCAAGAGGATAAATGGACACAAGTCCGATATCAGGAATGGCAATATACAAAAACCTGTAGGAGAACACTTCAACCTCCCTGGCCACACAATAGCAGATGTTAAGGTAGCCATCTTACAGCAAAAAAACTTCAGGACCAGACTCCAAAGAGAAACTGCTGAGCTTCAGTTCATCTGCAAATTTGACACCATCAGATCAGGATTAAACAAAGACTGTGAATGGCTATCCAACTACAGAAACAGTTTCTCCTCCCTTGGTGTTCACACCTCAACTGCTAGCAGAGCACCTCACCCTCCCTGATTGAACTAACCTCGTTATCTCCACACTGATATATACCTGCCTCTGGAGATTTCCATTACTTGCATCTGAAGAAGTGAGGTTCTGACCCACGAAAGCTTATGCTCCCAGTACTTCTGTTAGTCTCAAAGGTGCCACAGGACCCTCTGTTGCTTTTTACAGATTCAGACTAACACGCCTACCCCTCTGATACTTGACACCATGCAAGGCACTGCATTTAGCCGTATGGAATGGAAATCTATCAACCTCATGAAGAAACTTGCACAAATACAGACAGATATCATCTTCCTTTCCAAATGCAAACGGATGGACATCATACCAAATGGACTGAAGGTGAAAAATCCATTGCTATCTACATACTGCACAGACCACAGTGAGAGATTATGCCATACATTATCAAAGAAACTGAGGAACCACCTGATCAGCATCCTATACAGCAAACAGAAAAACATCAAGAAAGAGCTCTCCAACCTGGAGACTTTCATAAATAACCAACCCTCCACACAAATGGACTTTACTAAAATAAGACAGGAGATCTACGTTACACACCTCACCTCTCTACAAAGGAAAAAGGACCGTAAGCTGTCTAAAATCCTACCTGCCACATGGGGCCACAACAGGGGTACCCCGAACTCACCCAGCAATATCGTCAATTTATCCAGCTACACACTCAACCCAGCAGAAGAGTCTGTCCTATCTCGGGGACTCTCCTTTTGCCCCAGCACCCCCACGAACATGATACAGTTCTGTGGTGATCTGGAAGCCTACTTTCGCCGCCTCCGACTCAAAGAATACTTTCATGATAACACTGAACAGCGCACTGATACACAGATACCCTCCCACCAACAACACAGGAAGAAGAACTCCACATGGACTCCTCCTGAGGGTCGAAATGACAGTCTGGACCTATACATAGAATGCTTCCGCCGACGTGCACCGGCAGAAATTGTGGAAAAACAACATCGCTTGCCTCATAACCTAAGTCGTGCAGAACGCAATGCCATCCACAGCCTCAGAAACCACCCTGACATTATCATCAAAGAGGCTGATAAAGGAGGTGCTGTTGTCATCATGAACAGGTCTGACTACCAGAAGGAGGCTGCCAGACAACTCTCCAATACCAAATTCTACAGGCCGCTTTCCTCAGATCCCACTGAGGAATACACTAAGAAACTGCACCATCTACTCAGGACACTCCCTACACTAACACAGGAACAAATCAACATACCCTTAGAGCCCCGACCGGGGTTATTCTATCTACTACCTAAGATCCACAAACCTGGAAATCCTGGACGCCCCATCATCTCGGGCATTGGCACTCTCACTGAAGGACTGTCTGGATATGTGGACTCCCTACTCAGACCCTACGCCACCAGCACTCCCAGCTATCTCCGTGACACCACAGATTTCCTGAGAAAACTACAATGCATTGGTGACCTCCCAGAAAACACCATCCTAGCCACCATGGATGTAGAGGCTCTCTACACAAACATCCCGAATACAGATGGAATACAAGCTGTCAGGAACAGTATCCCTGATGATGACACAGCACAACTTATTACTGAGCTCTGTGACTTTATCCTCACGCACAATTATTTCAAATTTGGTGACAATATATACCTCCAGACCAGTGGCACCGCTATGGGCACCCGCATGGCCCCACAATATGCCAACATTTTTATGGCTGACCTGGAACAACGCTTCCTCAGCTCTCGTCCACTCATGCCCCTTCTCTACCTACGCTATATTGATGACACCTTCATCATCTGGACCCATGGGAAGGAGGCCCTGGAAGAATTCCACCATGCTTTCAACAGCTTCCACCCCACCATCAACCTCAGCCTGGACCAATCTACACGGGAGGTCCACTTCCTGGACACCACCGTACAAATAAGCGATGGCCACATTAACACCACCCTATACCGAAAGGCCACCGACCGCTACGCCTACCTTCATGCCTCCAGCTTCCACCCCGGTCACACCACACGATCCATCGTCTACAGCCAAGCACTGAGGTACAATCGCATCTGCTCCAACCCCTCAGACAGAGACCAACACCTACAAGATCTTCACCAAGCATTCTCAAAACTACGATACCCACACAAGGAAATAAAGAAACAAATCAGCAGAGCCAGACGTGTACCCAGAAGACTCCTGCTACAAGACAGGCCCAGAAGAGAAACCAACAGAACTCCACTGGCCATCACCTACAGTCCTCAGCTTAAACCTCTCCAACGCATCATCAGTGATCTACAACCTATCCTGGACAATGATCCCTCACTTTCACAGACCTTGGGAGGCAGGCCAGTCCTTGCCCACAGACAACCTGCCAACCTTAAGCATATTCTCACCAGCAACCACGCATCGCACCATAACAACTCTAACTCAGGAACCAACCCATGCAACAAACCTCGATGCCAACTCTGCCCACATATCTACACCAGCAACACCATCACTGGACCTAACCAGATCAGCTACAACATCACCGGCTCATTCACCTGCACGTCCACCAATGTTATATATGCCATCATATGCCAGCAATGCCCCTCTGCTATGTACATTGGCCAAACTGGACAGTCACTACGCAAGAGGATAAATGGACACAAGTCAGATATCAGGAATGGCAATATACAAAAACCTGTAGGAGAACACTTCAACCTCCCTGGCCACACAATAGCAGATGTTAAGGTAGCCATCTTACAGCAAAAAAACTTCAGGACCAGACTCCAAAGAGAAACTGCTGAGCTTCAGTTCATCTGCAAATTTGACACCATCAGATCAGGATTAAACAAAGACTGTGAATGGCTATCCAACTACAGAAACAGTTTCTCCTCCCTTGGTGTTCACACCTCAACTGCTAGCAGAGCACCTCACCCTCCCTGATTGAACTAACCTCGTTATCTCCACACTGATATATACCTGCCTCTGGAGATTTCCATTACTTGCATCTGAAGAAGTGAGGTTCTGACCCACGAAAGCTTATGCTCCCAGTACTTCTGTTAGTCTCAAAGGTGCCACAGGACCCTCTGTTGCCCTTTGTGGGAAGTTCATCGAAAACTGTGGGGTTGAAATAGTGCTTGGACACCATTGACACTAGATGCTGCAGTCGTGTGGCTTAGCATTAGTGTCTGGGATGACTTGGGGCAAGATCTCAACCTCCCCGCAACCCACTTCACTGCTGCCAGAATCCCTCCTGGATCAGCTGTCAAGGACACCGACGGGGAGGTAGCAGGAACTCACCCTACAAGGAGGGGGGTGGACACTGGAGGTTACTAGAAAGGAGAAGACTCCATTCTGGGGTTGAGGAGGTGAATTCATCCCTCAGTGGTGGGCAGGTGCTGGGTGGAAATACTGCTGGTTCCATTTGCCCTTAATTCCTCCTGATTCCTCGGAGCGTTTGAGTCTCTGACAGGTTTTCGTTCCCTTGCAGCAGGAGGACGTCATGGCCAGAGTGATGCACCAGCTCCGCATCATCCGGCACTTGCGCCAGGTGCCTGAGACACTGCAGGGGCTGCGCCTCTGAGGCCTTCAGGAACTCCCGCTCCCTGCTGCAGGTACTGCTCTGGCTGATTGTAAATGGGGAGCTAGTGGAAGGGGAAATGGAGCCCCCTGGCATTCACTAAAGGGGAAAGTGGTGGATTCTCCATCTCTTGATGTCATTGAATGAAACTAGATGCCTTTCTGGAATGTGTGTGCCCAAAAAGTAACTATTGTACTATAGAGGAAGCCTATGATATGCAGGGGGTTAGACTAGATACTCTAAAGGTCTCTTCTGACCATAAAGTCTACTAATTTTGGAAACTCTGAGTGTAGCATTGGGAGCAGCCTCTGATGTTTTACTGTCTAGCCGGCTTGCTTCCTAGAATGAGGGCGCATTGAGTGGGGTGATCCACAGAGAGTAGCTCAAACCTTCAAAGTGTCAGGCCAGAATCAGGACATTAGCACTTCAGAGGATGGGTGGGTGTGGCAGTGACATCACAAAAGCCTTTTGCAGGACCTCAGCTTATTGGTCAAATGTGTTAGGGAGGTGGTGACCTCAGAGAGAGATGCTGACATCAGCCTGGCAGGACAGGGTCGCAGAACCAGGAAAACCTCGTAGACCCCTGTGGCTTAGCTTCAGCAATTCTCCTTCTCAAGGTCTCTCTTTGAGAGACTATTAGGGTTCACCTAGGTGAGTGCGAGGAGGAACCTCTTTCGAGTTTTCTCCTTTCCTTTTACTGGTTTTACTAGAAACCAGATGTCCCTGTTCAGAAAGTTAGAGCCTCGGAGAGGTTTTGGAAGCTGCTCAGTCTGATCCATCTGGTGCCAGCTGAATTCTAGGCATGTATAAGACTATTTCAAGGTGGCAGAATTTTATAGCCCACCTGGGATTTTGTCCTGTGGAATCACTGGGGACATTAGGGTTTGTCCTTTTCATTTTACCTTTTCCTCCATCCCTCCTTCTTTTCTCTTCATCTCTTACTTCTTTTGTCCTTTCTCCTGTTCCCCTCCCACCACCAGGAATGGTGTGTGTGTGTGTGTGTGTGTGTGTTGGTAGGGGTGCTCTTCACCTCCCCTTGTGGTAAGTTGATCCAAAACTGTGGGGTTGAAATAGTGCTTTGACTCCACGGACACTAGATGCTGCCATCGTGTGGCTTAGCATTAGTGTCTGGGATGACTTTGGGGCAAGATCTCAACCTCCCCGCAACGCACTTCACTGCTGGCAGAATCCCTCCTGCTCCCCCTCCTAGATCCGCCTCTCTGCCCAACCTGGGTGGGGGTGGAGAAGAGGGTTCTGATAACTTGAGGTGTGGTTTGGAGGTGGAACAGCTGTCAAGGGCACTGAGGGGGAGGTAGCAGGAGCTCATCCCTCAAGGAGGGGGGTTTGCACTGGAGGTTACTAAAAAGGAGAAGACGACTCCATTCTGGGGTTCAGGAGGTGAATTCATCCCTGAGTGGTGGGCAGGTGCTGGGTGGAGATACTGCTGGTTCCAGGTGGCCTTAATTCCCCCTGATTCCTCGGGGCGTTTTAGTCTCGGAAAGAGTCCAACGGAGGGCAACAAAAATGATTAGGGGTCTGGAGCACATGAGTTATGAGGAGAGGCTGAGGGAACTGGGATTGTTTAGTCTCCAGAAGAGAAGAATGAAAGGGGATTTGATAGCAGCCTTCAACTACCTGAAGGGGGGTTCCAAAGAGGATGGAGCTTGGCTGTTCCCAGTGGTGGCAGATGACAGTACAAGGAGCAATGGTCTCAAGTTGCAGTGCGGGAGGTCCAGGTTGGATATTAAGAAAAACTATTTCACTAGGAGGGTGGTGAAAGACTGGAATGCGTTACCTAGGGAGGTGGTGGAGTCTCCTTCCTTGGAGGTTTTTAAGGCCCGGCTTGACAAAGCCCTGGCTGGGATGAAGGGGAAATGGAGCCCCCTGGCACTCACTAAAAGGGAAAGTGGTGGATTCTCCATTTCTTGATGTCATTGAATGAAGACTAGATGCCTTTCTGGAATGTGTGTGCCCAAAAAGTAACTATTGTACGATACAGGAAGCCTGTAATATGCAGGGCGTTAGATGAGATGCTCTAAAGGTCTCTTGTGGACATAAAGTCTCCTAATTTTGGAAACACTGAGTGTAGCATTGGGAGCAGCCTCTGATGTTTTACTGTCTAGCCGGCTTGCTTCCTAGAATGAAGACGCATTAAGTGGGTTGATCCACAGAGAGTAGCTCAAACCTTCAAAGTGTCAGGCCAGCAGCAGGACATTAGGATTAGTGTGTGCGTGTGTGTTGCTGGGGGTGCTCTTCACCTCCCCTTGTTGGGAGTTGATCCAAAACTGTATGGTTGAAATAGTGCTTGGACTCCACAGACACTAGATGCTGCCATCCTGTGGCTTAGCATTAGTGTCTGGGATGACTTGGGGCAAGATCTCAACCTCCCCGCAACCCACTTCACTGCTGCCAGAATCCCTCCTGCCCCCCCTGCTAGAGCCACCTCCCTGCCCAACCTGGGTGGGGGTGGAGAAGAGGGTTCTGATAACTTGAGGTGTGGTTTGGAGGTGGAACAGCTGTCAAGGGCACTGAGGGGGAGGTAGCAGGAGCTCACCCCAGAAGGAGCGGGGTTGGCACTGGAGGTTACTAGAAAGGACAAGAAGACTCCATTCTGGGGTTCAGGAGGTGAATTCATCTCTCAGTGGTGTTCAGGTGCTGAGTGGAAATACTGCTGGTTCCAGGTGCCCTTAAATCCCCCAGATTCCTCGGGGTGTTTGAGTCTCTGACAGGTTCTCGTTCCCTTGCAGGAGGAGGACGTCACGGCCAAAGTGATGCACCCGCATCATCCGCCACTTGCGCCAGGTGCCTGAGACACTGCAGAGGCTGCGCCTCTGAGGCCTTCAGCAACTCCCGCTCCCTGCTGCAGGTACTGCTCTGTCTCCCTGTAAATGGGGAGCTAGTGGAAGGGGAAATGGAGCCCCCTGGCACTCACTAAAAGGGAAAGTGGTGGATTCTCCATCTCTTGATGTCATTGAATGAAGACTAGATGCCTTTCTGGAATGTGTGTGCCCAAAAAGTAACTATTGTACTATACAGGAGGCCTATGATATGCAGGGGCTTAGATAAGATGCTCTAAAGGTCTCTTGTGGCCATAAAGTCTACAAATTTTGGAAACACTGAGTGTAGTATTGGGAGCAGCCTCTGATGTTTTACTGTCTAGCCGGCTTGCTTCCTAGAATGAAGACGCATTGAGTGGGGTGATCGACAGAGAGTACCTGTGTCAAGGCTGTATCCCCACTTTGAAGTTTAGGATACAAATGTAGGGGCCTGCATGAAAACTTCTAAGCTTAACCACCATCCCAAGGCTAATTTCCTCCCCTGGGTAGCCTTGAGAAACCTTTCACCAATTCCCTGGTGAATACAGATCCAAACCCCTTGGATCTTAAAACAAGGAGAAATTAACCATCCCCCCTCCTTCCTCCCACCAACTTCTGGTGAATACAGATCCAACCCCCTTGGATCTAAAAGGAGGAGAAATTAACCATTCCCCTCCTTCCTCCCACCAACTCCTGGTGAATCAAGATCCAAACTCCTTGGATCTTAAAAGAAGGAAAAATCAATCAGGTTCTTAAAAATAAGGCTTTTAATTAAAGAAAAAGGTAAAAATCATCTCTGTAAAATCAGTATGGAAATTAACCTTACAGGGTAATCAAACTTAAAGAGCTCAGAGGACTCCCCTCTAGTCTTAGGTTCAAAGTACAGCAAACAAAGATAAACACTCTAGTAAAAGGTACATTTACAAGTTGAGAAAACAAAGGAAAACTAACACACCTTGTTTGAAATAGGAGAGACTTGTTTAGAAAGATGTGGAGAACCTGGATTGATGTCTGGTCCCTCTCAGTCCCGAGGGCGAACACCCACACAAACAAAGAACACAAACAAAAGCCTTCCCCTCCCCAAGATTTGAAAGTATCTTGTCCCCTTATTGGTCCTTTAGGTCAGATGCCAGCCAGGTTACCTGAGCTTCTTAACCCTTTACAGGGAAAAGGATTTTGGAGTCTCTGGCCAGGAGGGATTTTATAGTACTGTACACAGGACAGCTGTTATCCTTCCCTTTATAGTTATGACAACCTCAAACCTTCAAAGTCTCAGGCCAGCAACAGGACATTAGCATTGGTTGGGTGTGGCAGTGACATCACAAAGGCCTTTTGCAGGACGTCAGCCTATTGGTCAAATGTGTTAGGGAGGTGGTGACCTCAGAGAGAGATGCTGACATCAGCCTGACAGGACAGGAGCACAGGGCCAGGGAAACCTCAGAGACCCTGTGGCTTTGCTTCAGCAAGTCTCCTTCTCGAGGTCTCTCTTTGAGGACTGAGAGAGTGTTCACGTATTTAAGTGCGTGCAGGAGCCTCTTTCGAGTTTTCTCCTTTCCTTTTACTGATATTACTAGAAAACAGGCATCCCTGTTGAGAAAGTAAGAGCCTCGGAGAGGTTTGTAACCTCTTCAGTCTGATCCACCTGGTGCCATCTGCATTCTAGGCATGGAAAACATTAGTTCAAGGTGGCAGAATTTTATAGCCCACCTGGGACTTTGTCCCGTGGAATCACTGGGGACATTAGGATTTGTCCTTTTCATTTTAAGTTTTCCTCCATCCCTCCTTCCTTTCCTTTCATCTCTTACTTCTTTTGTCCTTTCTCCTGTTCCCCTCCCACCACCAGGAGCGGTGTGTGTGTGTGTGTGTATGTTTGTTGCTGGGGGTGCTCTTCACCTCCCCTTGTGGGGAGTTCATGCAAAACTGTGGGGTTGAAATAGTACTTCGACTCCACTGACACTAGATGCTGCCATCCTGTGGCTTAGAATTAGTGTCTGGGATGAGATGCTCTAAAGGTCTCTTGTGGCCATAAAGTCTACTAATTTTGGAAACACTGAGTGTAGCATTGGGAGCAGCCTCTGATATTTTACTGTCTAGCCAGCTTGCTTCCTAGAATGAAGATGCATTTTTTGGGGTGATCCACAGAGAGTAGCTCAAACCTTCAAAGTGTCTGGCCAACAGCAGGACATGAGCACTTTAGGGTTTGGTTGGGTGTTGCAGTGATATCACAAAGGCTTTTTCAAGGACCTCAGCGTACTGGTCAAAGGTGTTAGGGAAGTGGTGACCTCAGAGAGAGATGCTGACATGAGCCAGGCAGGACAGGGGGCAGGGCCAGGGAAACCTCAGAGACCCCTGTGGCTTTGCTTCAGCAAGTCTCCTTCTCGAGGTCTCTCTTTGAGGACTGAGAGTGTATTAGGGTTCACGTATGTGAGTGCGAGCAGGAGCCTCTTTCCAGTTTTCTCCTTCCCTTTAACTGATTTTACTAGAAAAGAGACGTCCCTGTTGAGAAGGTAAGAGCCTCCAAGAGGTTTTGGAACCTGCTCAGTCTGATCTATCTCGTGCCAGCTGAATTCTAGGCATGGAAAACACTAGTTTAAGGTGGCAGAATTTTATTCCCTCCCTGGGATTTTGCCCCTTAGAATCACTGGGGACATTAGGGTTTGTTCTTTTCGCTTTACCTTTTCCTCCATCCCTCCTTCCTTTCTCTTCATCTCTTACTTCTTTTGTCGTTTCTCCTGTTCCCCTCCCACCACCAGGAGTGGTGGGTGGGTGTGTTTGTGTGTGTGTTGCTGGGGGTGCTCTTCACCTCCCCTTGTTGGGAGTTGATCCAAAACTGTATGGTTGAAATAGTGCTTGGACTCCACAGACACTAGATGCTGCCATCCTGTGGCTTAGCGTTAGTGTCTCGGATGACTTGGGCAAGATCTCAACCTCCCCGCAACCCACTTCACTGCTGCCAGAATCCCTCCTGCCCCCACTGCTAGACCCGCCTCCCAGCCCAACCTTGGTGGGGGTCTAGAAGAGGTTTCTGATGACTTAAGCTGTGGTTTGGAGGTGGAACAGCTGTCAAGGACACTGAGGGGGAGGTAGCAGGAGCTCACCCTAGAAGGAGGGGGATTGGCACTGGAGGTTCCTAGAAAGGACAAGAAGACTCCATTCTGGGATTCAGGAGGTGAATTCATCCCTCAGTGTTGGGCAGGTGCTGAGTGGAAATACTGCTGGTTCCAGGTGCCCTTAATTCCCCCTGATTCCTCGGGGCGTTTGAGTCTCTGACAGGTTCTCGTTCCTTTGCAGGAGGACGTCACGGCCAAAGTGAGGCACCAGCTCCGCATCATCCATCACTTTCGCCAGGTGCCAGAGACACTGCAGGGGTTGTGCCTCTGAGGCCTTCAGCAACTCCCGCTCCCTGTTGCAGGTACTGCTCTGGCTCACTGTAAATGGGGAGCTAGTGGAAGGGGAAATGGAGCCCCCTGGCACTCAGTGAAAGGGAAAGTGGTGGATTCTCCATCTCTTGAAGTCATTGAATGAAACTAGATGCCTTTCTGGAATGTTTGTGCCCAAAAAGTAACTATTGTCCTATACAGGAAGCCTATGTTATGCAGGGGGTTAGATGAGATGCTCTAAAGGTCTCTTCTGGCCATAAAGTGTATTAATTTTGGAAACACTGAGTGTAGCATTGGGAGCAGCCTCTAATGTTTTACTGTCTAACCGGCTTGCTTCCTAGAATGAAGACGCATTGAGTGGGGTGATCCACAGAGAGTAGCTCAAACCTTCAAAGTGTCAGGCCAGCAGCAGGATATTAGCACTTCAGGGGATGGGTGGGTGTGGCAGTGACATCACAAAGGCCTTTTGCAGGACCTCAGCATATTGGTCAAAGGTGTTAGGGAGGTGGTAACCTCAGAGAGAGATGCTGCCATCAGCGAGGCAGGACAGGGGCGCATGGCCAGGGAAACCTCAGAGACCCCTGTGGCTTTGCTTCAGCAAGTCTCCTTCTCGAGCTCTCTTTGAGGACTGAGAGAGTATTAGGGTTCACATATGTGAGTGTGAGCAGGAGCCTCTTTCGAGTTTTCTCCTTTCCTTTTACCCATTTTACTAGAAAACAGAAGTCCCTGTTGAGAAAGTAAGTGCCTCGGAGAGGTTTGTAACCTGTTCAGTCTGATCCACCTGGTGCCATCTGAATTCTAGGCATGGAAAACACTAGTTTAAGGTGACAGAATTTTATTCCCTCCCTGGGATTTTGTCCCGTAGAATCACTGGGGATATTAGGAATACAACAAGGAGTCTTGTGGCACCTTAAAGACTAACAGATTTATTTGGGCATAAGCTTTCGTGAGTAAAAACCTCACTTCTTCGGATGCATAGAGTGAAAGTTACAGATGCAGGCATTCTATACTGACACATGGAGAGCAGGGAGTTACTTCACAAGTGGAGAACCAGTGTTGACAGGGCCAATTCAAAAATCAGGGTGGATGTAGTCCACTCCAAATAATAGATGAGGAGGTGTCAATTCCAGGAGAGGAAAAGCTGCTTCTGTAGTGAGCCAGCCACTCCCAGTCCCTATTCAAGCCCAGATTAATGGTGTTGAATTTGCAAATGAATTTTAGTTCTGCTGTTTCTCTTTGAAGTCTGTTTCTGAAGTTTTTTTGTTCAATGATAGTGACTTTTAAATCTGTAATAGAATGACCAGGGAGATTGAAGTGTTCACTTACTGGCTTATGTATGTTACCACTCCTGATGTCCGATTTGTGTCCATTTATTCTTTTGCGGAGGGACTGTCCGGTTTGGCCAATGTACATGGGAGAGGGGCATTGCTGGCACATGATGGCATATATGACATTAGTGGATGTGCAGGTGAATGAGTCCCTGATGGTGTGGCTGATGTGGTTGGGTCCTCTGATGCTGTTGCCAGAGTAGATATGGGGACAGAGTAGGCAACGAGGTTTGCTACGGGGATAGGTTCCTGGGTTGGTGTTTCTGTGGTGTGGTGTGTAGTTGCTGGTGAGTATTTGCTTCAGGTTGGGGGGTTGTCTGTAAGTGAGGACTGGCCTGCCTCCCAAGGTCTGTGAGAGTGAGGGATCATTTTCCAGGATAGGTTGTAGATTGTGGATAATGCGCTGGAGAGGTTTTAGCTGGGGGCTGTATGTGATGGCCAGTGGTGTTCTGTTGTTGTTCTTGTTGCGCCTGTCCTGTAGTAGGTGATTTCTGGGTACCCGTCTTGCTCTGTCAATCTGTTTCCTCACTTCCCCAGGTGGGTATTGTAGTTTTACGAATGCTTGATAAAGATCTTGTAGGTGTTTGTCTCTGTCTGAGGGGTTGGAGCAAATTCGGTTGTATCTTAGGGCTTGGCTGTAGACAATGGATCGTGTGATGTGTCTTGGATGGAAGCCGGAGGCATGTAGGTACGTATAGCGGTCAGTAGGTTTCCGGTATAGGGTGGTGTTTATGTGACCATCACTTATTTGTACTGTAGTGTCCAGTAAGTGGATCTCTTGTGTGGACTGGTCCAGGCTGAGGTTGATGGTGGGGTGGAAATTGTTGAAGTCCAGGTGGAATTCTTCAAGGGCCTCCTTTCCGTGGGTCCATATGATGAAGATGTCGTCAATGTAGCGCAAGTAGAGGAGGGGCACTAGGGGACGAGAGCTGAGGAAGCGTTGTTCTAAGTCAGCCATAAAAATGTTGGCATACTGTGGGGCCATGCGAGTACCCATAGCAGTGCCACTGACTTGAAGGTATAAGTTGTCCCCAAATCTGAAGTGGTTGTGGGTGAGGACAAAGTCACAAAGCTCAGCCACCAGGCTTGCTGTGGCCTCATCAGGGATACTGTTCCTGACAGCTTGTAGTCCATCCTCATGTAGAATATTGGTATAAAGTGCTTCTACATGCATGGTGGCCAGGATGGTGTTTCCAGGAAGAACATCAATGCATTGTAGTTTCCTCAGGAAGTTGGTGGTGTCTCGAAGATAGCTGGGAGTGCTGGTAGCATAGGGCCTGAGGAGAGAGGCCAAATAGCCAGATAATCCTGCTGTCAGAGTGCCAATGCCTGAGATGATGGGGCGTCCAGGGTTTCCGGGTTTATGGATCTTGGGTAGCAGATAGAATACCCCTGGTCGGGGTTCTGGGGGTGTGTCCATGTAGATTTGTTCCCGTACTGTAGCTGGGAGTTTCTTGAGCAGATGGTGTAGTTTCTTTTGGTATTCCTCAGTGGGATCAGTGGATAGTGGCCTGTAGAATGTGGTCTTGGAGAATTGCCTGGCAGCCTCCTGTTCGTAATCTGACCTGTTCATTATGACTACAGCACCTCCTTTGTCAGCCCCTTTGATGATAATGTCAGAGTTGTTTCTGAGGCTGTGGATGGCATTGCGTTCTGTACGGCTGAGGTTATGGGACAAGTGATGTTGTTTGTCCACAATTTCAGCCTGTGCACGTCTGCGGAAACACTCTATGTAGAGGTCCAGTCTGTCATTTCGACCGTCAGGAGGAGTCCACGCAGAATTCTTCTTTTTGTAGTGTTGGTAGGAGGGTTCCTGTGGGTCAGTGCACTGTTCAGTGGTGCGTTGAAAATATTCCTTGAGTCGGAGACGAGGAAAGTAGGCTTCCAGATCACCGCAGAAGTGTATCATGTTCGTGGGGACGGTGGGACAGAAAGAGAGTCCCCGAGATAGGACAGACTCTTCTGCTGGGCTAAGCGTGTGGTTGGAAAGATTGACAATGTTGTTAGATGAGTTGAGGGTACCATTGTTATAGCCCCTAGTGGCAGGTATTAGTTTAGATAACTTACAGTCCTTTTTCCTCTGTAGAGAAGTGAAGTGTGCATTGTAAATGGCTTGTCTCATTTTTGTAAAGTCCAGCCACGTGGAAGTTTGTGTAGAAGGCTGGTATTGTATGAGAGTCTCCAGTTCTGAGAGCTCATTCTTGATCTTCTCCTGTCTGCTGTACAGGATGCTGATCAGGTGGTTCCTCAGTTTCTTTGAGAGAGTGTGTGGCACAATCTCTCACCATACTCAGTGTAGTATGTTGATTGCAATGGATTTTTTACCTTCAGTCCTTTTGGTATGATGTCCATCTGTTTGCATTTGGAGAGGAAGATGATGTCTGTCTGTATCTGTGCAAGTTTTTTGTTGAGGTTGATGGATTTCCACTCCATACGGCTAAATTTAGTGCCTTGCATGGTGTCAAGTATCAGGGGGTAGCCATGTTAGTCTGTATCTACAAAAACAACAAGGAGTCTGGTGGCACCTTAAAGACTAACAGATTTATTTGGGCATAAGCTTTCGTGAGTAAAAACCTCACTTCTTCGGATGCATAGAGTGAAAGTTACAGATGCAGGCATTATATACTGACACATGGAGAGCAGGGAGTTACTTCACAAGTGGAGAACCAGTGTTGACAGGGCCAATTCAAAAATCAGGGTGGATGTAGTCCACTCCCAATAATAGATGAGGAGGTGTCAATTCCAGGAGAGGAAAAGCTGCTTCTGTAGTGAGCCAGCCACTCCCAGTCCCTATTCAAGCCCAGATTAATGGTGTTGAATTTGCAAATGAATTTTAGTTCTGCTGTTTCTCTTTGAAGTCTGTTTCTGAAGTTTTTTTTGTTCAATGATAGTGACTTTTAAATCTGTAATAGAATGACCAGGGAGATTGAAGTGTTCACTTACTGGCTTATGTATGTTACCATTCCTGATGTCCGACATGGGGACATTAGGGTTTGTCCTTTTCCTTTTACCTTTTCCTCCATCCCTCCTTCCTTTCTCTTCATCTCTTACTTCTTTTGTCCTTTCTCCTGTTCCCCTCCCACCACCGGGAGTGGTTTGTGTGTGTGTGTGTGTTTGTGTGTTGCTGGGGGTGCTCTTCACCTCCCTTTGTGGGGAGTTCATCCAAACCTGTGTGGTTGAAATAGTGCTTGGACTCCACTGACACTAGATGCTGCCATCGTGTGGATTAGCATTGGTGTCTGGGATGACTTGGGGCAAGATCTCAACCTCCCCGGAACCCACTTCACTGCTGCCAGAATCCCTCCTGCCACCCCTGCTAGAGCCGCCTCCCTGGCCAACCTGGGTGGGGGTGGAGAAGAGGGTTCTGATAACTTGAGCTGTGGTTTGGTGGTGGAACATCTGTCAAGGGCACTGAGAGGGAGGTAGCAGGAGCTCACCCTTCAAGGAGGGGATTTGGCACTGGAGGTTACTAGAAAGGACAAGAAGACTCCATTCTGGGGTTCAGGAGGTGAATTCATCCCTCAGCGGTGGGCAGGTGCTGAGTGGAAATACTGCTGGTTCCCGGTGCCCTTAATTCCCCCTGATTCCTCGGGGCGTTTGAGTCTCTGACAGGTTCTCGTTCCCTTGCAGCAGGAGGACGTCACGGCAAAAGTGATGCACCCGCATCATCCGCCACTTGCGCCAGGTGCCTGAGACACTGCATGGGTTGTTCCTCTGAGTCTTTCAGCAACTCCCGCTCCCTGCTGCAGGTACTGCTCTGTCTCACTGTAAATGGGGAATTAGTGGAAGGGGAAATGGAGCCCCCTGGCACTCACTAAAAGGGAAAGTGGTGGATTCTCCATCTCTTGATGTCGTTGAATGAAGACTAGATGCCTTTCTGGAATGTGTGTGCCCAAAAAGTAACTATTGTACTATACAGGAGGCCTATGATATGCAGGGGCTTAGATGAGATGCTCTAAAGGTCTCTTGTGGCCATAAAGTCTACAAATTTTGGAAACACTGAGTGTAGTATTGGGAGCAGCCTGTGATGTTCTACTGTCTAGCCGGCTTGCTTCCTAGAATGAAGACGCATTGAGTGGGGTGATCCACAGAGAGTACCTGTGTCAAGGCTGTATCCCCACTTTGAAGTTTAGGGTACAAATGTAGGGGCCTGCATGAAAACTTCTAAGCTTAACCACCATCCCAAGGCTAATTTCCTCCCCTGGGTAGCCTTGAGAAACCTTTCACCAATTCCCTGGTGAATACAGATCCAACCCCCTTGGATCTTAAAACAAGGAGAAATTAACCATCCCCCCTCCTTCCTCCCACCAACTCCTGGTGAATCAAGATCCAAACTCCTTGGATCTTAAAACAAGGAAAAATCAATCAGGTTCTTATAAATATGGCTTTTAATTAAAGAAAAAGGTAAAAATCATCTCTGTAAAATCAGTATGGAAATTAACCTTACAGGGTAATCAAACTTAAAGAGCTCAGAGGACTCCCCTCTAGTCTTAGGTTCAAAGTACAGCAAACAAAGATAAACACTCTAGTAAAAGGTACATTTACAAGTTGAGAAAACAAAGGAAAACTAACACGCCTTGTTTGAAATAGGAGAGACTTGTTTAGAAAGATGTGGAGAACCTGGATTGATGTCTGGTCCCTCTCAGTCCCGAGGGCGAACACCCACACAAACAAAGAACACAAACAAAAGCCTTCCCCTCCCCAAGATTTGAAAGTATCTTGTCCCCTTATTGGTCCTTTAGGTCAGATGCCAGCCAGGTTACCTGAACTTCTTAACCCTTTAGAGGGAAAAGGATTTTGGAGTCTCTGGCCAGGAGGATTTTATAGTACTGTACACAGGACAGCTGTTACCCTTCCCTTTATAGTTATGACAACCTCAAACCTTCAAAGTGTCAGGCCAGCAGCAGGACATTAGCACTTGAGGGTTTGGTTGGGTGTGGCAGTGACATCACAAAGGCCTTTTGCAGGATGTCAGCTTATTGGTCAAATGTGTTAGGGAGGTGGTGACCTCAGAGAGAGATGCTGACATCAGCCTGGCAGGACAGGAGCACAGGGCCAGGGAAACCTCAGAGACCCTGTGGCTTTGCTTCAGCAAGTCTCCTTCTCGGGGTCTTTCTTTGAGGACTGAGAGAGTATTAGGGTTCACGTACGTGAGTGCGTGCAGGAGCCTCTTTCGAGTTTTCTCCTTTCCTTTTACTGATTTTACTAGAAAACAGACGTCCCTGTTTAGAAGGTAAGAGCCTCCAAGAGGTTTTGGCAGCTGCTCAGTCTGATCCACGTGGTGCCAGCTGAATTCTAGGCATGTAAAAGAGTAGTTTAAGATGGCAGAATTTTATTCCATCCCTTGGATTTTGTGCCGTAGAATCACTGGGGACATTAGGGTTTGTCCTTTTTGTTTTACCTTTTCCTCCATCCCTCCTTCCTTTCTCTTCATCTCTTACTTCTTTTGTCCTTTCTCCTGTTCCCCTCCCACCACCAGGAGTGGTGTGTGTGTGTGTGTTGCTGGGGGTGCTCATCACCTCTCCTTGTGGGAAGTTCATCGAAAACTGTGGGGTTGAAATAGTGTTTGGACTCCACTGACACTAGATGCTGCCATCCTGTGGCTTAGCATTAGTGTCTGGGATGACTTGGGTCAAGATCTCAACTTCCCCGCAACCCACTTCACTGCTGCCAGAATCCCTCCTGCCCTCCCTGCTAGAGCCGCCTCCCTGGCCAACCTGGGTGGGGGTGGAGAACAGTGTTTTTTTCATACATTCATAGATTCTAGGATTGGAAGGGACCTCGAGAGGTCATCGAGTCCAGTCCCCTGCCCGCATGGCAGGACCATGTAACGGACTTATTAGATAAGGGAAATGCGGTGGACCTAATATACCTGGATTTCAGTAAAGCGTTTGATACTGTACCCCATGAGGAATTATTGGTTAAACTGGAAAACATGGGGATCGATATGAAAATCCAGAGGTGGATAAAGAATTGGTTAATGGGGAGAATGCAGCGGGTCGTATTAAAGGGTGAACTGTCGGGTTGGAAGGAGGTTACTAGTGGAGTGCCTCAAGGTTCGGTTTTGGGACCCATTTTATTTAATCTATTTATAACTGACCTCGGAACCGATTGCAAGAATGGGCTGATAAAGTTTGCGGATGATACGAAGGTGGGAGGAGTTGCAAATTCGGAGGAGGATAGGGATATTCTGCAGGGAGACTTGAATGAGCTTGTGAATTGGAGTGTCAGAAATAAGATGAAATTTAATAGTGAAAAGTGTAAGGTGATGCACTTGGGGATGACTAATAACAATTTTAGTTACAAGATGGGGACGCATTGGTTAGAAGTAACGGAAGAGGAGAAGGACCTAGGGGTCCTTGTAGACCGCAGGATGACTATGAGTCGACAATGTGACGTGGCTGTGAAAAAAGCCAATGCGATCTTGGGATGTATTAGGCGAGGTATATCTAGTAGGGATAAGGAGGTCCTGCTTCCGTTGTATACGGCGCTGGTGAGACCTCATTTGGAGTACTGTGTGTAGTTCTGGTCTCCCATGTTTAAAAAAGATGAACTCAAATTGGAACGGGTGCAGAGAAGGGCGACTAGGATGATCAGAGGAATGGAAAACCTGTCGTATGAAAAGAGATTAGAGGAGCTCGGGTTGTTTAGTCTGACAAAACGAAGGCTGAGGGGGGATATGATTGCTATCTTTAAATATATCAGAGGGATAAATACAAGGGAGGGAGAGGAATTATTTCAGCTGAGTACTAATGTGGACACGAGAACCAATGGATATAAACTGGCCGTGGGGGAAGTTCAGGCTTGAAATCAGACGAAGGTTTCTGACCGTCAGAGGGGTGAAATATTGGAACGGCCTTCCGAGGGAAACGGTGGGGGCGACGGACCTGTCTGGTTTTAAGATTAAGTTGGATAAGTTTATGGAGGGAATGGTTTAATGGTAAAACATAGTAGCCGAGTCCCCTCCTCAGGGGGACTGAGTCATCTATCTGCCGCCCTGACCGGGAAAACCGAGAGGTCTGCTGCTTGCCAGGAGCTAGAATACACGATGTGACGGAGAGACTGCCGAGACTCATCAAGCCCTCGGATCGCTACCCCTTCCTGCTTCTCCACGTGGGCACCAATGATACTGCCAAGAATGACCTTGAGCGGATCACTGCAGACTACGTGGCTCTGGGAAGAAGGATAAAGGAGTTTTAGGCGCAAGTGGTGTTCTCGTCCATCCTCCCTGTGCAAGGAAAAGGCCGGGGTAGAGACCGTCGAATCGTGGAAGTCAACGAATGGCTACGCAGGTGGTGTCGGAGAGAAGGCTTTGGATTCTTCGACCATGGGATGGTGTTCCAAGAAGAAGGAGTGCTAGGCAGAGACGGGCTCCACCTAACGAAGAGAGGGAAGAGCATCTTCGCCAGCAGGCTGGCTAACCTAGTGAGGAGGGCTTTAAACTAGGTTCACCGGGGGAAGGAGACCAAAGCCCTGAGGTAAGTGGGGAAATGGGATCCTGGGAGGAAGCACAAGCAGGAGAGCGCAAGAGGGGAGGACTCCTGTCTCATGCTGAGAAAGAGGGACGATCATTGAGTTATCTTAAGTGCCTATACACAAATGCAAGAAGCCTGGGAAACAAGCAGGGAGAACTGGAAGTCCTGGCACAGTCAGGGAACTATGATGTGATTGGAATAACAGAGACTTGGTGGGATAACTCACATGACTGGAGTACTGTCATGGATGGATATAAACTGTTCAGGAAGGACAGGCAGGGCAGAAAAGGTGGGGGAGTTGCGTTGTATGTAAGAGAGGAGTATGACTGCTCAGAGCTCCGGTATGATACTGCAGAAAAACCTGAGAGTCTCTGGATAAAGTTGAGAAGTGGGAGCAACAAGGGTGATGTCGTGGTCGGAGTCTGCTATAGACCACCAGACCAGGGGGATGAGGTGGACGAGGCTTTCTTCTGGCAACTAGCAGAAGTTGCTAGATCGCAGGCCCTGGTTCTCATGGGAGACTTTAATCCCCCTGATATCTGCTGGGAGAGCAATACAGCGGTGCACAGGCAATCCAGGAAATTTTTGGAAAGCGTAGGGGACAATTTCCTGGTGCAAGTGCTGGAGGAACCAACTAGGGGCAAAGCTTTTCTTGACCTGCTGCTCACAAACAGGGAAGAACTAGTAGGGGAAGCAAAAGTGGATGGGAACCTGGGAGGCAGTGACCATGAGATGGTCGAGTTCAGGATCCTGACACAAGGAAGAAAGGAGAGCAGCAGAATATGGACCCTGGACTTCAGAAAAGCAGACTTTGACTCCCTCAGGGAACAGATGGGCAGGATCCCCTGGGAGAATAACATGAAGGGCAAAGGGGTCCAGGAGAGCTGGCTGTATTTTAAAGAATCCTTATTGAGGTTGCAGGAACAAACCATCCCGATGTGTAGAAAGAATAGTAAATATGGCAGGCGACCAGCTTGGCTAAACAGTGAAATCCTTGCTGATCTTAAACGCAAAAAAGAGGCTTATAAGAAGTGGAAGATTGGACAAATGACCAGGGAGGAGTATAAAAATATTGCTCAGGCGTGCAGGAGTGAAATCAGGAAGGCCAAATCACACTTGGAGTTGCAGTTAGCAAGAGATGTTAAGAGTAACAAGAAGGGTTTCTTCAGGTATGTTAGCAACAAGAAGAAAATCAAGGAAAGTGTGGGCCCCTTACTGAATGAGGGAGGCAACCTAGTGACCGAGGATGTGGAAAAAGCTAATGTACTCAATGATTTTTTTGCCTCTGTCTTCACGCACAAGGTCAGCTCCCAGATTGCTGCACTGGGCAGTACAGCATGGGGAGAAGGTGACCAGCCCTCTGTGGAGAAAGAAGTGGTTCGGGACTATTTAGAAAAACTGGACGTGCACAAGTCCATGGGGCCGGATGCGCTGCATCCGAGGGTGCTAAAGGAGTTGGCGGGTGAGATTGCAGAGCCATTAGCCATTATTTTTGAAAACTCATGGCGATCGGGGGAGGTCCCAGATGACTGGAGAAAGGCTAATGTAGTGCCCATCTTTAAAAAAGGGAGGAAGGAGGATCCGGGGAACTACAGGCCAGTCAGCCTCACCTCAGTCCCTGGAAAAATTATGGAGCAGGTCCTCAAGGAATCAATTATGAAACATTTAGAGGAAAGGAAAGTGATCAGGAACAGTCAGCATGGATTCACGAAGGGGAAGTCGTGCCTGACTAACCTAATTGCCTTCTATGATGAGATAACTGGCTCTGTGGATGAGGGGAAAGCAGTGGATGTGTTATTTCTTGACTTTAGCAAAGCTTTTGATACTGTCTCCCACAGTATTCTTGCCACCAAGTTAAAGAAGTATGGGCTGGATGAATGGACTGTAAGGTGGATAGAAAGCTGGCTAGATCGTCGGGCTCAACGGGTAGTGATCAATGGCTCCATGTCTAGTTGGCAGCCGGTTTCAAGTGGAGTGCCCCAAGGGTCGGTCCTGGGGCCGGTTTTGTTTAATATCTTTATTAATGATCTGGAGGATGGTGTGGACTGCACTCTCAGCAAGTTTGCAGATGACACTAAACTAGGAGGCGTGGTAGATACACTAGAGGGTAGGGATCGGATACAGAGGGACCTAGACAAATTAGAGGATTGGGCAGAAAAAAAACTGATGAGGTTCAACAAGGACAAGTGCAGAGTCCTGCACTTAGGACGGAAGAATCCCATGCACTGCTACAGACTAGGGACCGAATGGCTAGGTAGCAGTTCTGCTGAAAAGGACCTAGGGGTCACAGTGGACGAGAAGCTGGATATGAGTCAACAGTGTGCTCTTGTTGCCAAGAAGGCTAACGGCATTTTGGGCTGTATAAGTAGGGGCATTGCCAGCAGATCGAGGAACGTGATCGTTCCCCTTTATTCGACATTGGTGAGGCCTCATCTGGAATACTGTGTCCAGTTTTGGGCCCCACACTACAAGAAGGATGTGGAAAAATTGGAAAGAGTCCAGCGGAGGGCAACAAAAATGATTAGGGGTCTGGAGCACATGACTTATGAGGAGAGGCTGAGAGAACTGGGATTGTTTAGTCTCCAGAAGAGAAGAATGAGGGGGGATTTGATAGCTGCTTTCAACTACCTGAAAGGGGGTTGCAAAGAGGATGGATCTAGACTGTTCTCAGTGGTAGCAGATGACAGAACAAGGAGTAATGGTCTCAAGTTGCGGTGGGGGAGGTCCAGGTTGGATATCAGGAAAAACTATTTCACTAGGAGGGTGGTGAAACACTGGAATGCGTTACCTAGGGAGGTGGTGGAGTCTCCTTCCTTGGAGGTTTTTAAGGCCCGGCTTGACAAAGCCCTGGCTGGGATGATTTAGCTGGGAATTGGTCCTGCTTTGAGCAGGGGGTTGGACTAGATGACCTCTTGAGGTCCCTTCCAACTCTGATATTCTATGATTCTATGATTCTATGAAAACCAAGCAATGGTACGTAAATAGCATAATGGCAAACAAGGGTCAGGCTAGAGACTCTTGCCTACATGCTCGGGGTATTACTGATCGCCATATTTGGGGTCGGGAAGGAATTTTCCTCCAGGGTAGATTGGCTTAGCCTCTGGAGGTTTTTCGCCTTCCTCCGCAGCATGGGGCAGGGATCACTAGCAGGAGGGTCCCTGCCGATTGAAGTCACTAAAACACAGGATTGGGGACTTCAACGGCACAGTCCAGGGAAGGGTCTTGTGGCCTGCAGCATGCAGGGGGTCAGACCAGATGATCATAATGGTCCCTTCTGACCTTAAAGTCTATGAGTCTATGAGACCAAATACCATCCCTGATAGACATTTATCTAACCTACTCTTAAATATCTCAAGAGATGGAGATTCCACAACCTCCCTCGGCAATTTATTCCAGTGTTTAACCACCCTGACAGTTAGGAACTTTTTCCTAATGTCCAACCTAGACCTCCCTTGCTGCACTTTAAACCCATTGCTTCTGGTTCTATCCTTAGAGGCTAAGGTGAACAAGTTTTCTCCCTCCTCCTTATGACACCCTTTTAAATACCTGAAAACTGCTATCATGTCTCCTCTCAGTCTTCTCTTTTCCAAACTAAAGAAAGCCAATTCTTTCAGCCTTCCTTCATAGGTCATGTTCTCAAGACCTTTAATCATTCTTGTTGCTCTTCTCTGGACCCTTTCCAATTTCTCCACATCTTTTTTAAAATGCGGTGCCCAGAACTGGACACAATACTCCAGCTGAGGCCTAACCAGAGCAGAGTAGAGCGGAAGAATGACTTCTCGTGTCTTGCTCACAACACACCTGTTAATACATCCCAGAATCAGGTTTGCTTTTTTTGCAACAGCATCACACTGTTGACTCATATTTAGCTTGTGGTCCACTATAACCCCTAGATCCCTTTCTGCCGTACTCCTTCCTAGACAGTCTCTTCCCATTCTGTATGTGTGAAACTGATTGTTCCTTCCTAAGTGGAGCACTTTGCATTTGTCTTTGTTAAACTTCATCCTGTTTAACTCAGACCATTTCTCCAATTTGTCCAGATCATTTTGAATTATGACCCTGACCTCCAAAGCAGTTGCAATCCCTCCCAGTTTGGTATCATCCGCAAACTTAATAAGCGTACTTTCTATGCCAATATCTAAGTCGTTGATGAAGATATTGAACAGCGCCGGTCCCAAAACAGACCCCTGCGATACCCCACTCGTTATGGCTTTCCAGCAGGATTGGGAACTATTAATAACAACTCTCTGAGTACGGTTATCCAGCCAGTTATGCACCCACCTTATAGTAGCCCCATCTAAATTGTATTTGCCTAGTTTATCAATAAGAATATCATGCGAGACCGTATCAAATGCCTTACTAAAGTCTAGGTATACCACATCCACAGCCTCACCCTTATCCACAAGGCTCGTTATCCTATCAAAGAAAGCTATCAGATTGGTTTGACATGATTTGTTCTTCACAAATCCATGCTGGCTGTTCCCTATCACCTTACCACCTTCCAAGTGTTTGCAGATGATTTCCTTAATTACTTGCTCCATTATCTTCCCTGGCACAGAAGTTAAACTCACTGGGGTCTGTAGTTTCCTGGGTTGTTTTTATTTCCCTTTTTATAGATGGGCACTATATTTGCCCTTTTCCAGTCTTCTGGAATCTCTCCCGTCTCCCATGATTTTCCAAAGATAATAGCTAGAGGCTCAGATACCTCCTCTATTAGCTCCTTGAGTATTCTAGGATGCATTTCATCAGGCCCGGGTGACTTGCAGGCATCTAACTTTTCGAAGTGATTTTTAACTTGTTCTTTTTTTATTTTATCTGCTAAACCTACCCCCTTCCCATTAGCATTCACTATGTTAGGCATTCCTTCAGACTTCTCGGTGAAGACCGAAACAAAGAAGTCATTAAGCATCTCCGCCATTTCCAAGTTTCCTGTTACTGTTTCTCCCTCTTCACTAAGCAGTGGGCCTACCCTGTCTTTGGTCTTCCTCTTGCTTCTAATGTATTGATAAAAAGTCTTCTTGTTTCCCTTTATTCCCGTAGCTAGTTTGAGCTCATTTTGTGCCTTTGCCTTTCTAATCTTGCCCCTGCATTCCTGTGTTGTTTGCCTATATTCATCCTTTGTAATCTGTCCCAGTTTCCATTTTTTATATGACTCCTTTTTATTTTTTAGATCATGCAAGATCTCATGGTTAAGCCAAGGTGGTCTTTTGCCACATTTTCTATCTTTCCTAACCAGCGGAATAGCTTGCTTTTGGGCCCTTAATAGTGTCCCTTTGAAAAACTGCCAACTCTCCTCAGTTGTTTTTCCCCTCAGTCTTGATTCCCATGGGACCTTACCTATCAGCTCTCTGAGCTTACCAAAATCTGCCTTCCTGAAATCCATTGTCTCTATTTTGCTGTTCTCCCTTCTACCCTTCCTTAGAATTGCAAACTCTATGATTTCATGATCACTTTCACCCAGGCTGCCTTCTACTTTCAAATTCTCAACGAGTTCCTCCCTATTTGTTAAAATCAAGTCTAGAACAGCTTCCCCCCAGTAGCTTTTTCAACCTTCTGAAATAAAAAGTTGTCTCCAATGCAGTCCAGGAATTTGTTGGATAGTCTGTGCCCCGCTGTGTTATTTTCCCAACATATAGCCGGATAGTTGAAGTCCCCCATCACCACCAAATCTTGGGCTTTGGATGATTTTGTTAGTTGCTTAAAAAAAGCCTCATCCACCTCTTCCACCTGGTTAGGTGGCCTGTAGTAGACTCCTAGCATGACATCTCCCTTGTTTTTTACCCCTTTTAGCCTAACCCAGAGACTCTCAACACTTCCGTCTCCTATGTCCATCTCTACCTCAGTCCAAGTGTGTACATTTTTAATATACAAGGCAACACCTCCTCCCTTTTTCCCCTGTCTATCCTTCCTGAGCAAGCTGTACCCATCCACACCAACATTCCAATCATGTGTATTATCCCACCAAGTTTCAGTAATGCCGACAATGTCATAGTTGTATTTATTTATTAGCACTTCCAGTTCTTCCTGCTTATTCCCCATACTTCTCGCATTTGTATATAGACATCTAAGATACTGGTTTGATCTTTCCTCCCAGTTTTGTCCTGACCCTCCTTTCCCTCTGACAATATAGCCCACATTCCCTCTCGTTTTTGACCCATCTCCCCGGTCTCCATGTTCCCCACTTACCTGTGGGCTTTGCTCACCTGTCCCCGTCGAACCTAGTTTAAAGCCCTCCTCACTAGGTTAGCCAGTCTGTGTCCAAAGGTACTAATAACTTGAGCTGTGGTTTGGAGGTGGAACAGCTGTCAAGGGCACTGAGGGGGAGATAGCAGGAGCTCATCCTTCAAGGAGGGGGGTTGGCACTGGAGGTTACTAGAAAGGACAAGAAGACTCCATTCTGGGGTTCAGGAGGTGAATTTATCCCTCAGTGGTGGGCAGGTGATGGGTGGAAGTAGTGCTGGTTCCAGGTGCCCTTAATTCCCGCTGATTCCTCGGGGCGTTTGAGTCTCTGACAGGATCTCGTTCCCTTGCAGCAGGAGGACGTCACGGCCAAAAGTGATGCACCAGCTCCGCATCATCCGGCACTTGCGCCAGATTCCTGAGACACTGCAGGGGCTGTGCCTCTGAGGCCATCAGCAACTCCCGCTCCCTGCTGCAGGTACTGCTCTGGCTCACTGTAAATGGGGAGCTAGTGGAAGGGGAAATGGAGCCCCTTGGAACTCACTAAAAGGGAAAGTGGTGGATTCTCCATCTCTTGATGTCATTGAAGGAAGACTAGATGCCTTTCTGCAATGTGTGTGCCCAAAAAGTAACTATTGTACTATACAGCAAGCCTATGGTTTGCAAGGGGTTAGATGAGATGCTCTGAAGGTCTCTTCTGGCCATAAAGTCCCCTAATTTTGGAAACACTGAGTGTAGCATAGGGAGGAGCCTCTGATGTTTTACCGTCTAGCCGGCTTGCTTCCTAGAATGAACAGGCATTGAGTGGGGTGATCCAGAGAGAGTAGCTGAAACCTTCAAAGTGTCAGGCCAGCAGCAGGACATTAGCACTTCCGGGGAAGGGTGGGTGTGGCAGTGATATCACAAAGGCCTTTTGCAGGACGTCGGCCTATTGGTCAAAGGTGTTAGGGAGGTGGTGACCTCCGAGAGAGATGCTGACATCAGCCTGGCAGGACAGGAGCACAGGGCCAGGGAAACCTCAGAGACCCCTGTGGCTTTGCTTCAGCAAGTCTCCTTCTCGAGGTCTCTCTTTGAGGACTGAGAGAGTGTTAGGGTTGACGTATGTGAGTGTGAGCAGGAGCCTCTTTCGAGTTTTCTCCTTTCCTTTTACTGATTTTACTAGAAAACAGACGTCCCTATTTAGAAGGTAAGAGCCTTGGAGAGGTTTTTAACCTGCTCAGTCTGATCCATCTGGTGCCAGCTGAATTCTAGGCATGGAAAATACTAGTTAAAGGTGGCAGAATTTTATAGCCCACCTGGGATTTTGTGCCGTAGAATCACTGGGGACATTAGGGTTTGTCCTTTTCGTTTTACCCTTTCCTCCATCCCTCCTTCCTTTCTCTTGTTCCCCTCTCACCACCAGGAGTGGTGTGTGTGTGTGTGTTGCTGGGGGTGCTCCTCACCTCCCCTTATGGGAAGTTGACACTGCAGGGGCTGTGCCTCTGTGGACATCAGCAACTCCCGCTCCCTGCTGCAGGTACTGCTCTGGCTCACTGTAAACGGGGAGCTAGTGGAAGGGGAAATGGAGCCCCCTGGCACTCATTAAAAGGGAAAGTGGTGGATTCTCCATCTCTTGATGTCATTGAATGAAGACTAGATGCCTGTCTGGAATGTGTGTGCCCAAAAAGTAACTATTGTACTATAGAGGGAGCCTGTGATATGCAGGGGCTTAGATTAGATGCTCTAAAGGTCTCTTCTGGCCATAAAGTCTACTAATTTTGGAAACAGTGAGTGTAGCATTGGAAGCAGCCTCTGATGTTTTACTGTCGAGCCGGCTTGCTTCCTAGAATGAAGACGCATTGAGTGGGGTGATCCACAGAGAGTAGCTCAAACCTTCAAAGTGTCAGGCCAGTAGCAGGACATTAGCACTTCAGCGTTTGGTTGGGTGTGGCAGTGACATCACAAAGGCCTTTTGCAGGAGCTCAGCCTATTGGTCAAAGGTGTTAGGGAGGTGGTTACCTCAGAGAGAGATGCTGACATCAGCCAGGCAGGACAGGGGCGCAGGGCCAGGGAAACCTCAGAGACCCTTGTGGCTTTACTTCAGCAAGTCTCCTTCTCCAGGTCTCTCTTTGAGGACTGAGAGAGTATTAGGGTTCACGTATTTGAGTGCCAGCAGGAGCCTGTTTAAAGTTTTCTCCTTTCCTTTTACTGATTTTACTAGAAAACAGACGTCCCTGTTAGAATCATAGAATCCTAGAATATCAGGGTTGGAAGGGACCTCAAGAGGTCATCTAGTCCAACCCCCTGCTCAAAGCAGGACCAATTCCCAGCTAAATCATCCCAGCCAGGGCTTTGTCAAGCCGGGCCTTAAAAACCTCCAAGGAAGGAGACTCCACCACCTCCCTAGGTAACGCATTCCAGTGTTTCACCACCCTCCTAGTGAAATAGTTTTTCCTGATATCCAACCTGGACCTCCCCCACTGCAACTTGAGACCATTGCTCCTTGTTCTGTCATCTGCCACCACTGAGAACAGCCGAGCTCCATCCTCTTTGGAACCCCCCCTTCAGGTAGTTGAAGGCTGCTATCAAATCCCCCCCTCATTCTTCTCTTCTGGAGACTAAACAATCCCAGTTCCCTCAGCCTCTCCTCATAAGTCATGTGCTCCAGACCCCTAATCATTTTTGTTGCCCTCCGCTGAACTCTTTCCAATTTTTCCACATCCTTCTTGTAGTGTGGGGCCCAAAACTGGACACAGTATTCCAGATGAGGCCTCACCAATGTCGAATAAAGGGGAATGATCACGTTCCTCGATCTGCTGGCAATGCCCCTACTTATACAGCCCAAAATGCCGTTAGCCTTCTTGGCAACAAGAGCACACTGTTGACTCATATCCAGCTTCTCGTCCACTGTGACCCCTAGGTCCTTTTCTGCAGAACTGCTACCTAGCCATTCGGTCCCTAGTCTGTAGCAGTGCATGGGATTCTTCCGTCCTAAGTGCAGGACTCTGCACTTGTCCTTGTTGAACCTCATCAGGTTTTTTTCGGCCCAATCCTCTAATGTGTCTAGGTCCCTCTGTATCCGATCCCTACCCTCTAGTGTATCTACCACGCCTCCTAGTTTAGTGTCATCTGCAAACTTGCTGAGAGTGCAGTCCACACCATCCTCCAGATCATTAATATAGATATTAAACAAAACCGGTTCAGGACCGACCCTTGGGGCACTCCGCTTGAAACCGGCTGCCAACTAGACATGGAGCCATTGATCACTACCCGTTGAGCCCAACGATCTAGCCAGCTTTCTATCCAGCTTACAGTCCATTCATCCAGCCCATACTTCTTTAACTTGGCGGCAAGAATACTGTGGGAGACCGTATCAAAAGCTTTGCAAAAGTCAAGGAATAACACATCCACTGCTTTCCCCTCATCCACAGAGCCAGTTATCTCATCATAGAAGGCAATTAGGTTAGTCAGGCACGACTTCCCCTTCGTGAATCCATGCTGACTGTTCCTGATCACTTTCCTCTCCTCTAAATGTTTCATAATTGATTCCTTGAGGACCTGCTCCATGATTTTTCCAGGGACTGAGGTGAGGCTGACTGGCCTATAGTTCCCCGGATCCTCCTCCTTCCCTTTTTTAAAGGTGGGCACGACATTCACCTTTTTCCAGTCATCTGGGACCTCCCCCGATCGCCATGAGTTTTCAAAAATAATGGCTAATGGCTCTGCAATCTCACCCGCCAACTCCTTTAGCACCCTCGGATGCAGCGCACCCGGCCCCATGGACTTGTGCACGTCCAGTTTTTCTAAATAGTCCCGAACCACTTCTTTCTCCACAGAGGGCTGGTCACCTTCTCCCCATGCTGTACTGCCCAGTGCAGCAATCTGGGAGCTGACCTTGTGCGTGAAGACAGAGGCAAAATAATCATTGAGTACATTAGCTTTTTCCATATCCTCGGTCACTAGGTTGCCTCCCTCATTCAGTAGGGGGCCCACACTTTCCTTGATTTTCTTCTTCTTGCTAACATACCTGTAGAAACCCTTCTTGTTACTCTTAACATCTCTTGCTAACTGCAACTCCAAATGTGATTTGGCCTTCCTGATTTCACTCCTGCATGCCTGAGCAATATTTTTATACTCCTCCCTGGTCATTTGTCCAATCTTCCACTTCTTGTAAGCTTCTTTTTTGCGTTTAAGATCAGCAAGGATTTCACTGTTTAGCCAAGCTGGTCTGCCATATTTACTATTCTTTCTACACATCGGGATGGTTTGTTCCTGCAACCTCAATAAGGATTCTTTAAAATACAGCCAGCTCTCCTGGACCCCTTTGCCCTTCATGTTATTCTCCCAGGGGATCCTGCCCATCTGTTCCCTGAGGGAGTCAAAGTCTGCTTTTCTGAAGTCCAGGGTCCGTATTCTGCTGCTCTCCTTTCTTCCTTGTGACAGGATCCTGAACTAGACCATCTCATGGCCACTGCCTCCCAGGTTCCCATCCACTTTTGCTTCCCCTATTAATTCTTCCCTGTTTGTGAGTAGCAGGTCAAGAAAAGCTCTGACCCTAGTTGGTTCCTCCAGCACTTGCACCAGGAAATTGTCCCCTACACTTTCCAAAAATTTCCTGGATTGTCTGTGCACCGCTGTATTGCTCTCCCAGCAGATATCAGGGTGATTAAAGTCTCCCATGAGAACCAGGGCCTGCGATTTAGCAACTTCTGCTAGTTGCCAGAAGAAAGCCTCGTCCACCTCATCCCCCTGGTCTGGTGGTCTATAGCAGACTCCAACCACGACATCCCCCTTGTTGCTCACACTTCTCAACTTTATCCAGAGACTCTCAGGTTTTTCTGCAGTTTCATACCGGAGCTCTGAGCAGTCATACTCCTCTCTTACATACAACGCAACTCCCCCACCTTTTCTACCCTGCCTGTCCTTCCTGAACAGTTTATATCCATCCATGACAGTACTCCAGTCATGTGAGTTATCCCACCAAGTCTCTGTTATTCCAATCACATCATAGTTCCCTGACTGTGCCAGGACTTCCAGTTCTCCCAGCTTGTTTCCCAGGCTTCTTGCATTTGTGTATAGGCACTTAAGATAACTCATCGATCGTCCCTCTTTCTCAGCATGAGACAGGAGTCCTCCCCCCTTGCGCTCTCCTGCTTGTGCTTCCTCCCAGGATCCCATTTCCCCACTTACCTCAGGGCTTTGGTCTCCTTCCCCCGGTGAACCTAGTTTAAAGCCCTCCTCACTAGGTTAGCCAGCCTGCTGGCGAAGATGCTCTTCCCTCTCTTCGTTAGGTGGAGCCCGTCTCTGCCTAGCACTCCTCCTTCTTGGAACACCATCCCATGGTTGAAGAATCCAAAGCCTTCTCTCCGACACCACCTGCATAGCCATTCGTTGACTTCCACGATTCGACGGTCTCTACCCCGGCCTTTTCCTTGCACAGGGAGGATGGACGAGAACACCACTTGCGCCTCAAACTCCTTTATCCTTCTTCCCAGAGCCACGTAGTCTGCAGTGATCCGCTCAAGGTCATTCTTGGCAGTATCATTGGTGCCCACGTGGAGAAGCAGGAAGGGGTAGCGATCCGAGGGCTTGATGAGTCTCGGCAGTCTCTCCGTCACATCGTGTATCCTAGCTCCGGGCAAGCAGCAGACCTCTTGGTTTTCCCAGTCGGGGCGGCAGATAGATGACTCAGTCCCCCTGAGGAGGGAGTCCCCGACCACCACCACCCTCCTCCTCCTCTTGGGAGTTGTGGTCGTGGAACCCCCATCCCTAGGACAGTGCATCTTTTGCCTTCCAATCGGTGGAGTCTCCTTCTGCTCCCTTCCCTCAGATGGGTCATCTAGTCCACTCTCCGCATTAGTACCTGTAGAGAGAACATGGAAACGATTGCTCACCTGTATCTCCATTGCTGGTGCATGGACGCTCCTCTTTCTCCTTCTGGAAGTCACATGCTGCCAAACCTCTTCACAATCCTTCTGTCCCTGCTGCGCCTGCTCTGAATCTTAAGAACATTGTGGCCGTAGAAGCATCTCCTGACGTCTGTCCAGGAAATCTTCATTTTCCCTTATGCAACGCAGAGTCGATACTCGTTTCTCCAGGCCTCGAAGCTTCTCTTCCAATATGGAGACCAGCTTGCCCTTCGCACAGACAAAGTCGCTTCTGTCCTGTGGAAGAAAGACAAACATGGCACAGCCTGTGCAGGTGACAACAGCTGATCGCTCACCTTCCACATCACCGTCCTCTTAAGAACTTCCTCAACTGTTGCAGGAACTACTCAGAGAAACCTGCAGATGTAAGCCTCAGTGAGCTCTCCCCAAGCGAACTCCCAGGCAAACTCCCGCTCTTAGACTCTGCTGTTTGCCGCTCCTTCTCCAAGTCTCTCTCTTTGAGGACTGAGAGAGTATTAGGGTTCACGTATTTGAGTGCAAGCAGGAGCCTCTTTCGAGTTTTTTCCTTTCCTTTTACTGATTTTACTAGAAAACAGACGTCCCTGTTTAGAAGGTAAGAGCCTCCAAGAGGTTTTGGAACCTGCTCAGTCTGATCCATCTGGTGCCAGCTGAATTCTAGGCATGGAAAACACTAGTTTAATGTGTCAGAATTTTATAGTCCACCTGGGATTTTGTCCCGTAGAATCACTGGGGACATTAGGGTTTGTCCTTTTCGTTTTACCTTTTCCTCCATCCCTCCTTCCTTTCTCTTCATCTCTTACTTCTTTTGTCCTTTCTCCTGTTCCCCTCCCACCACCAGGAGTGGTGTGTGTGTGTGTGGGTTGCTGGGGGTGCTCTTCACCTCCCCTTGTGGGAAGTTGATCCAAAACTGTGGGGTTGAAATAGTGCTTGGACTCCACTGACACTAGATGCTGCCATCCTGTGGCTTCGCATTAGTGTCTGGGATGACTTGGAGCAAGATCTCAACCTCCCTGCAACCTACTTCACTCTTGGCAGAATCCCTCCTGCCCCCCATGCTAGAGCCGCCTCCCTGCCCAACCTGGGTGGGGGTATAGAAGAGGGTTCTGATAACTTGAGCCGTGGTTTGGAGGTGGAACAGCTGTCAAGGGCACTGAAGGGGAGGTAGCAGGAGCTCACCCTACATGGAGGCGGGTTGGCACTGGAGGTTACTAGAAAGGAGAAGAAGACTCCATTCTGGGGTTCAGGTGGTGAATTCATCCCTCAGTGGTGGGCAGGTGCTGAGTGGAAATGCTGCTGGTTCCAGGTGCCCTGAATTCCCCCTGATTCCTCGGGGCGTTTGAGTCTCTGACAGGTTGTTAAGGCTGTATTCCCACTTTGAACTTTAGGGTACAAATGTAGGGGCCTGCATGAAAACTTTTAAGCTTAACTACCAGCTTAGCTCTGGTTCGCTGCCACCATTCCAAGGCTAATTTCCTTCCCTGGGTAGCCTTGAGAGACCTTCACCAATTCCCTGGTGAATACAGATCCAAACCCCTTGGATCTTAAAACAAGGAGAAAGTAACCATTCCCCTCCTTCCTCCCACCAACTTTTGGTGAATACAGTTCCAACCCCCCTGGGATTTTAAAAGAAGGAGAAATTAACCATCCCCCCTTCTTTCTCCCACCAACTCCTGGTGAATACAGATCCAACCCCCTTGGATTTAAAACAAGGAAAAAAATAATTAGGTTTTTAAAAAGAAGGTTTTTAATTAAAGAAAAAGGTAAAAATTATTTTTGTAAAATCAGTATGGAAATAACCTTACAGGGTAATTAAACTTAAAGAGCTCAGAGGACTCCCCTTTAGTTTTAGGTTCAAAGTACAGCAAACAAAGATAAACACTCTAGTAAAAGGTACATTTACAAGTTGAGAAAACAAAGGAAAACTAACACGCCTTGCCTGGCTATTTACTTACAAGTTTGAAATAGGAGAGACTTGTTTAGAAAGATGTGGAGAACCTGGATTGATGTCTGGTCCCTCTCAGTCCCGAGAGCGAACGCACAACCAAAACAAAGAACACAAACAAAAGCATTCCCCCCCCCCCAAGATTTGAAAGTATCTTGTCCCCTTATTGGTCCTCTAGGTCAGATGCCAGCCAGGTTACCTGAGCTTCTTAACCCTTTACAGGGAAAAGGATTTTGGAGTCTCTGGCCAGGAGGGATTTTATAGTACTGTACACAGGACAGCTGTTACCCTTCCCTTTATAGTTATGACAGTACTATAGATGAAGCCTATGATATGCAATGCCCCTCTGCTATGTACATTGGCCAAACTGGACTGGACCTAACCAGATCAGCTACAACATCACCGGCTCATTCACCTGCACGTCCACCAATGTTATATATGCCATCATATGCCAGCAATGCCCCTCTGCTATGTACATTGTCCAAACTGGACAGTCACTACGCAAGAGGATAAATGGACACAAGTCAGATATCAGGAATGGCAATATACAAAAACCTGTAGGAGAACACTTCAACCTCCCTGGCCACACAATAGCAGATGTTAAGGTAGCCATCTTACAGCAAAAAAACTTCAGGACCAGACTCCAAAGAGAAACTGCTGAGCTTCAGTTCATCTGCAAATTTGACACCATCAGATCAGGATTAAACAAAGACTGTGAATGGCTATCCAACTACAGAAACAGTTTCTCCTCCCTTGGTGTTCACACCTCAATTGCTAGCAGAGCACCTCACCCTCCCTGATTGAACTAACCTCGTTATCTCCACACTGATATATACCTGCCTCTGGAGATTTCCATTACTTGCATCTGAAGAAGTGAGGTTCTGACCCACGAAAGCTTATGCTCCCAGTACTTCTGTTAGTCTCAAAGGTGCCACAGGACCCTCTGTTGCTTTTTACAGATTCAGACTAACACGGCTACCCCACTGATACTTGACACCATGCAAGGCACTGCATTTAGCCGTATGGAATGGAAATCTATCAACCTCATGAAGAAACTTGCACAAATACAGACAGATATCATCTTCCTTTCCAAATGCAAACGGATGGACATCATACCAAATGGACTGAAGGTGAAAAATCCATTGCTATCTACATACTGCACAGACCACAGTGAGAGATTATGCCATACATTATCAAAGAAACTGAGGAACCACCTGATCAGCATCCTATACAGCAAACAGAAAAACATCAAGAAAGAGCTCTCCAACCTGGAGACTTTCATAAATAACCAACCCTCCACACAAATGGACTTTACTAAAATAAGACAGGAGATCTACATTACACACCTCACCTCTCTACAAAGGAAAAAGGACCGTAAGCTGTCTAAAATCCTACCTGCCACATGGGGCCACAACAGGGGTACCCCGAACTCACCCAGCAATATCGTCAATTTATCCAGCTACACACTCAACCCAGCAGAAGAGTCTGTCCTATCTCGGGGACTCTCCTTTTGCCCCAGCACCCCCACGAACATGATACAGTTCTGTGGAGATCTGGAAGTCTACTTTCGCCGCCTCCGACTCAAAGAATACTTTCATGATAACACTGAACAGCGCACTGATACACAGATACCCTCCCACCAACAACACAGGAAGAAGAACTCCACATGGACTCCTCCTGAGGGTCGAAATGACAGTCTGGACCTATACATAGAATGCTTCCGCCGACGTGCACCGGCAGAAATTGTGGAAAAACAACATCGCTTGCCTCATAACCTAAGTCGTGCAGAACGCAATGCCAGCCACAGCCTCAGAAACCACCCTGACATTATCATCAAAGAGGCTGATAAAGGAGGTGCTGTTGTCATCATGAACAGGTCTGACTACCAGAAGGAGGCTGCCAGAGAGCTCTCCAATACCAAATTCTACAGGCCGCTTTCCTCAGATCCCACTGAGGAATACACTAAGAAACTGCACCATCTACTCAGGACACTCCCTACACTAACACAGGAACAAATCAACATACCCTTAGAGCCCCGACCGGGGTTATTCTATCTACTACCTAAGATGCACAAACCTGGAAATCCTGGACGCCCCATCATCTCGGGCATTGGCACTCTCACTGAAGGACTGTCTGGATATGTGGACTCCCAACTCAGACCCTACGCCACCAGCACTCCCAGCTATCTCCGTGACACCACAGATTTCCTGAGAAAACTACAATGCATTGGTGACCTCCCAGAAAACACCATCCTAGCCACCATGGATGTAGAGGCTCTCTACACAAACATCCCGCATACAGATGGAATACAAGCTGTCAGGAACAGTATCCCTGATGATGACACAGCACAACTTATTACTGAGCTCTGTGACTTTATCCTCACGCACAATTATTTCAAATTTGGTGACAATATATACCTCCAGACCAGTGGCACCGCTATGGGCACCCGCATGGCCCCACAATATGCCAACATTTTTATGGCTGACCTGGAACAACGCTTCCTCAGCTCTCCTCCACTCATGCCCCTTCTCTACCTACGCTATATTGATGACACCTTCATCATCTGGACCCATGGGAAGGAGGCCCTGGAAGAATTCCACCATGCTTTCAACAGCTTCCACCCCACCATCAACCTCAGCCTGGACCAATCTACACGGGAGGTCCACTTCCTGGACACCACCGTACAAATAAGCGATGGCCACATTAACACCACCCTATACCGAAAGCCCACCGACCGCTATGCCTACCTTCATGCCTCCAGCTTCCACCCCGGTCACACCACACGATCCATCGTCTACAGCCAAGCACTGAGGTACAATCGCATCTGCTCCAACCCCTCAGACAGAGACCAACACCTACAAGATCTTCACCAAGCATTCTCAAAACTACGATACCCACACAAGGAAATAAAGAAACAAATCAGCAGAGCCAGACGTGTACCCAGAAGACTCCTGCTACAAGACAGGCCCAGAATAGAAACCAACAGAACTCCACTGGCCATCACCTACAGTCCTCAGCTTAAACCTCTCCAACGCATCATTAGTGATCTACAACCTATCCTGGACAATGATCCCTCACTTTCACAGACCTTGGGAGGCAGGCCAGTCCTCGCCCACAGACAACCTGCCAACCTTAAGCATATTCTCACCAGCAACCATGCATCGCACCATAACAACTCTAACTCAGGAACCAACCCATGCAACAAACCTCGATGCCAACTCTGCCCACATATCTACACCAGCAACACCATCACTGGACCTAACCAGATCAGCTACAACATCACCGGCTCATTCACCTGCACGTCCACCAATGTTATATATGCCATCATATGCCAGCAATGCCCCTCTGCTATGTACATTGGCCAAACTGGACAGTCACTACGCAAGAGGATAAATGGACACAAGTCAGATATCAGGAATGGCAATATACAAAAACCTGTAGGAGAACACTTCAACCTCCCTGGCCACACAATAGCAGATGTTAAGGTAGCCATCTTACAGCAAAAAAACTTCAGGACCAGACTCCAAAGAGAAACTGCTGAGCTTCAGTTCATCTGCAAATTTGACACCATCAGATCAGGATTAAACAAAGACTGTGAATGGCTATCCAACTACAGAAACAGTTTCTCCTCCCTTGGTGTTCACACCTCAACTGCTAGCAGAGCACCTCACCCTCCCTGATTGAACTAACCTCGTTATCTCCACACTGATATATACCTGCCTCTGGAGATTTCCATTACTTGCATCTGAAGAAGTGAGGTTCTGACCCACGAAAGCTTATGCTCCCAGTACTTCTGTTAGTCTCAAAGGTGCCACAGGACCCTCTGTTGCTTTTTACAGATTCAGACTAACACGCCTACCCCTCTGATACTTGACACCATGCAAGGCACTGCATTTAGCCGTATGGAATGGAAATCTATCAACCTCATGAAGAAACTTGCACAAATACAGACAGATATCATCTTCCTTTCCAAATGCAAACGGATGGACATCATACCAAATGGACTGAAGGTGAAAAATCCATTGCTATCTACATACTGCACAGACCACAGTGAGAGATTATGCCATACATTATCAAAGAAACTGAGGAACCACCTGATCAGCATCCTATACAGCAAACAGAAAAACATCAAGAAAGAGCTCTCCAACCTGGAGACTTTCATAAATAACCAACCCTCCACACAAATGGACTTTACTAAAATAAGACAGGAGATCTACGTTACACACCTCACCTCTCTACAAAGGAAAAAGGACCGTAAGCTGTCTAAAATCCTACCTGCCACATGGGGCCACAACAGGGGTACCCCGAACTCACCCAGCAATATCGTCAATTTATCCAGCTACACACTCAACCCAGCAGAAGAGTCTGTCCTATCTCGGGGACTCTCCTTTTGCCCCAGCACCCCCACGAACATGATACAGTTCTGTGGTGATCTGGAAGCCTACTTTCGCCGCCTCCGACTCAAAGAATACTTTCATGATAACACTGAACAGCGCACTGATACACAGATACCCTCCCACCAACAACACAGGAAGAAGAACTCCACATGGACTCCTCCTGAGGGTCGAAATGACAGTCTGGACCTATACATAGAATGCTTCCGCCGACGTGCACCGGCAGAAATTGTGGAAAAACAACATCGCTTGCCTCATAACCTAAGTCGTGCAGAACGCAATGCCATCCACAGCCTCAGAAACCACCCTGACATTATCATCAAAGAGGCTGATAAAGGAGGTGCTGTTGTCATCATGAACAGGTCTGACTACCAGAAGGAGGCTGCCAGACAACTCTCCAATACCAAATTCTACAGGCCGCTTTCCTCAGATCCCACTGAGGAATACACTAAGAAACTGCACCATCTACTCAGGACACTCCCTACACTAACACAGGAACAAATCAACATACCCTTAGAGCCCCGACCGGGGTTATTCTATCTACTACCTAAGATCCACAAACCTGGAAATCCTGGACGCCCCATCATCTCGGGCATTGGCACTCTCACTGAAGGACTGTCTGGATATGTGGACTCCCTACTCAGACCCTACGCCACCAGCACTCCCAGCTATCTCCGTGACACCACAGATTTCCTGAGAAAACTACAATGCATTGGTGACCTCCCAGAAAACACCATCCTAGCCACCATGGATGTAGAGGCTCTCTACACAAACATCCCGAATACAGATGGAATACAAGCTGTCAGGAACAGTATCCCTGATGATGACACAGCACAACTTATTACTGAGCTCTGTGACTTTATCCTCACGCACAATTATTTCAAATTTGGTGACAATATATACCTCCAGACCAGTGGCACCGCTATGGGCACCCGCATGGCCTCACAATATGACAACATTTTTATGGCTGACCTGGAACAACGCTTCCTCAGCTCTCGTCCACTCATGCCCCTTCTCTACCTACGCTATATTGATGACACCTTCATCATCTGGACCCATGGGAAGGAGGCCCTGGAAGAATTCCACCATGCTTTCAACAGCTTCCACCCCACCATCAGCCTCAGCCTGGACCAATCTACACGGGAGGTCCACTTCCTGGACACCACCGTACAAATAAGCGATGGCCACATTAACACCACCCTATACCGAAAGGCCACCGACCGCTACGCCTACCTTCATGCCTCCAGCTTCCACCCCGGTCACACCACACGATCCATCGTCTACAGCCAAGCACTGAGGTACAATCGCATCTGCTCCAACCCCTCAGACAGAGACCAACACCTACAAGATCTTCACCAAGCATTCTCAAAACTACGATACCCACACAAGGAAATAAAGAAACAAATCAACAGAGCCAGACGTGTACCCAGAAGACTCCTGCTACAAGACAGGCCCAGAAGAGAAACCAACAGAACTCCACTGGCCATCACCTACAGTCCTCAGCTTAAACCTCTCCAACGCATCATCAGTGATCTACAACCCATCCTGGACAATGATCCCTCACTTTCACAGACCTTGGGAGGCAGGCCAGTCCTCGCCCACAGACAACCTGCCAACCTTAAGCATATTCTCACCAGCAACCACGCATCGCACCATAACAACTCTAACTCAGGAACCAACCCATGCAACAAACCTCGATGCCAACTCTGCCCACATATCTACACCAGCAACACCATCACTGGACCTAACCAGATCAGCTACAACATCACCGGCTCATTCACCTGCACGTCCACCAATGTTATATATGCCATCATATGCCAGCAATGCCCCTCTGCTATGTACATTGGCCAAACTGGACAGTCACTACGCAAGAGGATAAATGGACACAAGTCAGATATCAGGAATGGCAATATACAAAAACCTGTAGGAGAACACTTCAACCTCCCTGGCCACACAATAGCAGATGTTAAGGTAGCCATCTTACAGCAAAAAAACTTCAGGACCAGACTCCAAAGAGAAACTGCTGAGCTTCAGTTCATCTGCAAATTTGACACCATCAGATCAGGATTAAACAAAGACTGTGAATGGCTATCCAACTACAGAAACAGTTTCTCCTCCCTTGGTGTTCACACCTCAACTGCTAGCAGAGCACCTCACCCTCCCTGATTGAACTAACCTCGTTATCTCCACACTGATATATACCTGCCTCTGGAGATTTCCATTACTTGCATTTGAAGAAGTGAGGTTCTGACCCACGAAAGCTTATGCTCCCAGTACTTCTGTTAGTCTCAAAGGTGCCACAGGACCCTCTGTTGCCCTTTGTGGGAAGTTCATCGAAAACTGTGGGGTTGAAATAGTGCTTGGACACCATTGACACTAGATGCTGCCATCGTGTGGCTTAGCATTAGTGTCTGGGATGACTTGGGGCAAGATCTCAACCTCCCCGAAACCCACTTCACTGCTGCCAGAATCCCTCCTGGATCAGCTGTCAAGGACACCGAGGGGGAGGTAGCAGGAACTCACCCTACAAGGAGGGGGGTGGACACTGGAGGTTACTAGAAAGGAGAAGACTCCATTCTGGGGTTGAGGAGGTGAATTCATCCCTCAGTGGTGGGCAGGTGCTGCGTGGAAATACTGCTGGTTCCATTTGCCCTTAATTCCTCCTGATTCCTCGGAGCGTTTGAGTCTCTGACAGGTTTTCGTTCCCTTGCAGCAGGAGGACGTCATGGCCAGAGTGATGCACCAGCTCCGCATCATCCGGCACTTGCGCCAGGTGCCTGAGACACTGCAGGGGCTGCGCCTCTGAGGCCTTCAGGAACTCCCGCTCCCTGCTGCAGGTACTGCTCTGGCTGATTGTAAATGGGGAGCTAGTGGAAGGGGAAATGGAGCCCCCTGGCATTCACTAAAAGGGAAAGTGGTGGATTCTCCATCTCTTGATGTCATTGAATGAAACTAGATGCCTTTCTGGAATGTGTGTGCCCAAAAAGTAACTATTGTACTATAGAGGAAGCCTATGATATGCAGGGGGTTAGACTAGATACTCTAAAGGTCTCTTCTGACCATAAAGTCTACTAATTTTGGAAACTCTGAGTGTAGCATTGGGAGCAGCCTCTGATGTTTTACTGTCTAGCCGGCTTGCTTCCTAGAATGAGTGCGCATTGAGTGGGGTGATCCACAGAGAGTAGCTCAAACCTTCAAAGTGTCAGGCCAGAATCAGGACATTAGCACTTCAGAGGATGGGTGGGTGTGGCAGTGACATCACAAAAGCCTTTTGCAGGACCTCAGCTTATTGGTCAAATGTGTTAGGGAGGTGGTGACCTCAGAGAGAGATGCTGACATCAGAGAGAGATGCTGACATGAGGGCCAGGGAAACCTCAGAGACCCCTGTTGCTTTGCTTCAGCAAGTCTCCTCCTTGAGGTCTCTCTTTGAGGAAAGTAAGTGACTCGGAGAGGTTTGTATCCTGTTCAGTCTGATCCACCTGGTGCCAGCTGAATTCTAGGCATGGAAAACACTAGTTCAAGGTGGCAGAATTTTATTCCCTCCCTGTGATTTTGTCCCGTAGAATCACTGGGGACATTAGTGTTTGTCCTTTTCGTTTTACCTTTTCCTCCCTCCTTCCTTCCTTTCTCTTCATCTCTTATTTCTTTTGTCCTTTCTCCTGTTCCCCTCCCACCACCAGGAGTGGTTTGTGTGTGTGTGTGTGTTGCTTGGGGTGCTCTTCACCTCCCCTTGTGGGGAGTTCATCCAAACCTGTGTGGTTGAAATAGTGCTTGGACTCCACTGACACTAGATGCTGCCATCGTGTGGATTAGCATTGGTGTCTGGGATGACTTGGGGCAAGATCTCAACCTCCCCGGAACCCACTTCACTGCTGGCAGAATCCCTCCTGCCCCCCCTGCTAGAGCCGCCTCCCTGGCCAACCTGGGTGGGGGTGGAGAAGAGTGTTCTGATAACTTGAGCTGTGGTTTGGAGGTGGAACAGCTGTCAAGGGCACTGAGAGGGAGGTAGCAGCAGCTCACCCTTCAAGGAGGGGATTTGGCACTGGAGGTTACTAGAAAGGACAAGAAGACTCCATTCTGGGGTTCAGGAGGTGAATTTATCCCTCAGTGGTGGTCAGGTGCTGAGTGGAAATACTGCTGGTTCCAGGGGCCCTTAATTCCCCCTGATTCCTCGGGGCGTTTGAGTCTGTGACAGGTTCTGGTTCCCTTGCAGGAGGAGGACGTCACGGCCAAAGTGATGCACCAGGTCCGCATCATCCGGCACTTGCGCCAGGTGCCTGAGACACTGCAGGGGTTGTGCCTCTGAGTCTTTCAGCAACTCCCGCTCCCTGCTGCAGGTACTGCTCTGTCTCACTGTAAATGGGGAACTAGTGGAAGGGGAAATGGAGCCCCCTGGCACTCACTAAAAGGGAAAGTGGTGGATTCTCTATCTCTTGATGTCATTGAATGAAGACTAGATGCCTTTCTGGAATGTGTTTTCCAAAAAAGTAACTGTTGTGCTATACAGGAAGCCCATGATATGCAGGGGGTTAGATGAGATGCTCTAAAGGTCTCTTCTGGCCATAAAGTCTACTAATTTTTTTAAAACTGAGTGTAGCGTTGGGAACAGCCTCTGATGTTTTACTGTCTAGCCGGCTTGCTTCCTAGAATGAAGAGGCATTGAGTGGCGTGATCCACAGGGAGTAGCTCAGACCTTGAAAGTGTCTGGTGAGCGGTAGGACAATAGCACTTCAGGGGATGGGTGGGTGTGGCAGTGACATCACAAAGGCCTTTTGCAGGATCTCAGCCTATTGGTCAAAGGTGTTAGGGAGGTGGTGACCTCAGAGAGAGATGCTGACATCAGCCAGGCAGGATAGGGTCGCAGAACCAGGAAAACCTCGTAGACCCCTGTGGCTTAGCTTCAGCAATTCTCCTTCTCAAGGTCTCTCTTTGAGAGACTATTAGGGTTCACCTAGGTGAGTGCGAGGAGGAACCTCTTTCGAGTTTTCTCCTTTCCTTTTACTGGTTTTACTAGAAACCAGATGTCCCTGTTCAGAAAGTTAGAGCCTCGGAGAGGTTTTGGAAGCTGCTCAGTCTGATCCATCTGGTGCCAGCTGAATTCTAGGCATGTATAAGACTATTTCAAGGTGGCAGAATTTTATAGCCCACCTGGGATTTTGTCCTGTGGAATCACTGGGGACATTAGGGTTTGTCCTTTTCATTTTACCTTTTCCTCCATCCCTCCTTCTTTTCTCTTCATCTCTTACTTCTTTTGTCCTTTCTCCTGTTCCTCTCCCACCACCAGGAATGGTGTGTGTGTGTGTGTGTGTGTTGGTAGGGGTGCTCTTCACCTCCCCTTGTGGTAAGTTGATCCAAAACTGTGGGGTTGAAATAGTGCTTTGACTCCACGGACACTAGATGCTGCCATCGTGTGGCTTAGCATTAGTGTCTGGGATGACTTTGGGGCAAGATCTCAACCTCCCCGCAACGCACTTCACTGCTGGCAGAATCCCTCCTGCTCCCCCTCCTAGATCCGCCTCTCTGCCCAACCTGGGTGGGGGTGGAGAAGAGGGTTCTGATAACTTGAGGTGTGGTTTGGAGGTGGAACAGCTGTCAAGGGCACTGAGGGGGAGGTAGCAGGAGCTCATCCCTCAAGCAGGGGGGTTTGCACTGGAGGTTACTAAAAAGGAGAAGACGACTCCATTCTGGGGTTCAGGAGGTGAATTCATCCCTGAGTGGTGGGCAGGTGCTGGGTGGAGATACTGCTGGTTCCAGGTGGCCTTAATTCCCCCTGGTTCCTCGGGGCATTTTAGTCTCGGAAAGAGTCCAACGGAGGGCAACAAAAATGATTAGGGGTTTGGAGCACATGAGTTATGAGGAGAGGCTGAGGGAACTGGGATTGTTTAGTCTCCAGAAGAGAAGAATGAAAGGGGATTTGATAGCAGCCTTCAACTACCTGAAGGGGGGTTCCAAAGAGGATGGAGCTTGGCTGTTCCCAGTGGTGGCAGATGACAGTACAAGGAGCAATGGTCTCAAGTTGCAGTGCGGGAGGTCCAGGTTGGATATTAAGAAAAACTATTTCACTAGGAGGGTGGTGAAAGACTGGAATGCGTTACCTAGGGAGGTGGTGGAGTCTCCTTCCTTGGAGGTTTTTAAGGCCCGGCTTGACAAAGCCCTGGCTGGGATGAAGGGGAAATGGAGCCCCCTGGCACTCACTAAAAGGGAAAGTGGTGGATTCTCCATTTCTTGATGTCATTGAATGAAGACTAGATGCCTTTCTGGAATGTGTGTGCCCAAAAAGTAACTATTGTACTATACTGGAAGCCTATGATATGGAGGGGGTTAGATGAGATGCTGTAAAGGTCTCTTCTGGCCAGAAAGTCTCCTACCTTTGGAAACACTGAGTATAGTATTGGGAGCAGCCTCTGATGTTTTACTGTCTAGCTAGCTTGCTTCCTAGAATGAAGACGAATTTTGTGGTGTGATCCACAGAGCGTAGCTCAAACCTTCAAAGTGTCAGGCCAGCAGCAGGACATGAGCACTTTAGGGTTTGGTTGGGTGTGGCAGTGATATCACAAAGGCTTTTTCAAGGACCTCAGCGTACTGGTCAAAGGTGTTAGGGAGGTGGTGACCTCAGAGAGAGATGCTGTCTTCAGCCAGGGAGGACAGGGGCTTACGACCAGGGAAACCTCAGAGACCCCTGTGGCTTTGCTTCAGCAAGTCTCCTTCTCGAGGTTTCTTTTTGAGGACTGAGAGAGTGTTAGGGTTGACGTATGTGAGTGCGAGCAGGAGCCTCTTTCGAGTTTTCTCCTTTCCTTTTACTGATTTTACTTGAAAATTAGAAGGTAAGAGCCTCCAAGAGGTTTTGGAACCTGCTCAGTCTGATCCATCGGGTGCCAGCTGAATTCTCGGCATGGAAAACAGTAGTTTAAGGTGGCAGAATTTTCTTCCCTCCCTGGAATTTTGTCCCGTGGAATCACTGGGGACACTAGGGTTTGTCCTTTTCGTTTTACCTTTTCCTCCATCCCTCCTTCCTTTCTCTTCATCTCTTACTTCTTTTGTCCTTTCTCTTGTTCCCCTCCCACCTCCAGGAGTGGTGTGTGTGTTGCTGGGGGCGCTCTTCACCTCCCCTTGTGGGAAGTTGATCCAAAACTGTCGGGTTCAAATAGTGCTTGGACTCCACTGACACTAGATGCTGCCATCCTGTGGCTTAGCATTAGTGTCTGGGACAACTTGGGGCAAGATCTCAACTTCCCCGCAACCCACTTCACTGCTGGCAGAATCCCTCCTGCCCCCCCTGCTAGGGCCGCCTCCCTGCGCAACCTGGGTTGGGGTGGAGAAGAGGGTTCTGATAACTTGAGCTGTGGTTTGGAGGTAGAACAGCTGTCAAGGGTACTGAGGGGGAGGTAGCAGGAGCTCACCCTACAAGGTGGTGGGTTGGCACTGGAGGTTACTAGAAAGGACAAGAAGACTCCATTCTGGGGTTCAGGAGGTGAATTCATCTCTCAGGGGTGGGCAGGTAGTCAGTTTAAATAGTGCTGGTTCCAGGTGCCCTTAATTCCCCCTGATTCCTCGGGGCGTTTGAGTCTCTGACAGGTTCTCGTTCCCTTGCAGGAGGAGGACCTCACGGCCAAAGGGATGCACCAGCTCCGCATCATCCGGCACTTACGCCAGGTGCCTGAGACACTGCAGGGGCTGTTCCTCTGAGGCCTTAGCAACTCCCTCTCCCTGCTGCAGGTACTGCTCTGGCTCACTGTAAATGGGGAACTAGTGGAAGGGGAAATGGAACCCCCTGGCACTCACTAAAAGGGAAAGTGGTGGATTCTCCATCTCTTGATGTCATTGAATGAAGACTAGATGCCTTTCTGGAATGTGTGTGCCCAAAAAGTAGCTATTGTACTATACAGGAGGCCTATGATATGCAGGGGCTTAGATGAGATGCTCTAAAGGTCTCTTGTTGCCATAAAGTCTACAAATTTTGGCAACACCGAGTGTAGTATTGGGAGCAGCCTCTGATGTTTTACTGTCTAGCCGGCTTGCTTCCTAGAATGAAGACGCATTGAGGGGGGTGATCCACAGAGAGTACCTGTGTCAAGGCTGTATCCCCACTTTGAAGTTTAGGGTACAAATGTAGGGGCCTGCATGAAAACTTCTAAGCTTAACTACCATCCCAAGGCTAATTTCCTCCCCTGGGTAGCCTTGAGAAACCTTTCACCAATTCCCTGGTGAATACAGATCCAAACCCCTTGGATCTTAAAAGAAGGAGAAATAAACCATCCCCCCTCCTTCCTCCCACCAACTTCTGGTGAATACAGATCCAACCCCCTTGGATCTAAAAGAAGGAGAAATTAACTATTCCCCTCCTTCCTCCCACCAACTCCTGGTGAATCAAGATCCAAACTCCTTGGATCTTAAAACAAGGAAAAATCAATCCGGTTCTTAAAAATAAGGCTTTTAATTAAAGGAAAAGGTAAAAATCATCTCTGTAAAATCAGTATGGAAATTAACCTTACAGGGTAATCAAACTTAAAGAGCTCAGAGGACTCCCCTCTAGTCTTAGGTTCAAAGTACAGCAAACAAAGATAAACACTCTAGTAAAAGGTACATTTATAAGTTGAGAAAACAAAGGAAAACTAACACGCCTTGTTTGAAATAGGAGAGACTTGTTTAGAAAGATGTGGAGAACCTGGATTGATGTCTGGTCCCTCTCAGTCCCGAGGGCGAACACCCACACAAACAAAGAACACAAACAAAAGCCTTCCCCTCCCCAAGATTTGAAAGTATCTTGTCCCCTTATTGGTCCTTTAGGTCAGATGCCAGCCAGGTTACCTGAGCTTCTTAAACCTTTAGAGGGAAAAGGATTTTGGAGTCTCTGGCCAGGAGGATTTTATAGTACTGTACACAGGACAGCTGTTACCCTTCCCTTTATAGTTATGACAACCTCAAACCTTCAAAGTGTCAGGCCAGCAGCAGGACATTAGCACTTCAGGGTTTGGTTGGGTGTGGCAGTGACATCACAAAGGCCTTTTGCAGGATGTCAGCTTATTGGTCAAATGTGTTAGGGAGGTGGTGAGCTCAGAGAGAGATGCTGACATCAGCCTGGCAGGACAGGAGCACAGGGCCAGGGAAACCTCAGAGACCCTGTGGCTTTGCTTCAGCAAGTCTCCTTCTCGGGGTCTTTCTTTGAGGACTGAGAGAGTATTAGGGTTCACGTACGTGAGTGCGTGCAGGAGCCTCTTTCGAGTTTTCTCCTTTCCTTTTACTGATTTTACTAGAAAACAGGCGTCCCTGTTTAGAAGGTAAGAGCCTCCAAGAGGTTTTGGCAGCTGCTCAGTCTGATCCACGTGGTGCCAGCTGAATTCTAGGCATGGAAAACAGTAGTTTAAGATGGCAGAATTTTATTCCATCCCTTGGATTTTGTGCCGTAGAATCACTGGGGACATTAGGGTTTGTCCTTTTTGTTTTACCTTTTCCTCCATCCCTCCTTCCTTTCTCTTCATCTCTTACTTCTTTTGTCCTTTCTCCTGTTCCCCTCCCACCACCAGGAGTGGAGTGTGTGTGTGTGTGTGTTGCTGGGGGTGCTCATCACCTCTCCTTGTGGGAAGTTCATCGAAAACTGTGGGGTTGAAATAGTGTTTGGACTCCACTGACACTAGATGCTGCCATCCTGTGGCTTAGCATTAGTGTCTGGGATGACTTGGGTCAAGATCTCAACTTCCCCGCAACCCACTTCACTGCTGCGAGAATCCCTCCTGCCCCCCCTGCTAGAAAACCTGTCGTATGAAAAGAGATTAGAGGAGCTCGGGTTGTTTAGTCTGACAAAACGAAGGCTGAGGGGGGATATGATTGCTATCTTTAAATACATCAGAGGGATAAATACAAGGGAGGGAGAGGAATTATTTCAGCTGAGTACTAATGTGGACACGAGAACCAATGGATATAAACTGGCCCTGGGGAAGTTCAGGCTTGAAATCAGACGAAGGTTTCTGACCGTCAGAGGGGTGAAATATTGGAACGGCCTTCCGAGGGAAACGGTGGGGGCAACGGACCTGTCTGGTTTTAAGATTAAGTTGGATAAGTTTATGGAGGGAATGGTTTAATGGTAAAACATAGTAGCCGAGGAAAACCAAGTAATGGTACGTAAATAGCATAATGGCAAACAAGGGTCAGGCTAGAGACTCTTGCCTACATGCTCGGGGTATTACTGATCGCCATATTTGGGGTCGGGAAGGAATTTTCCTCCAGGGTAGATTGGCTGAGCCGCTGGAGGTTTTTCGCCTTTCTCCGCAGCATGGGGCAGGGATCACTAGCAGGAGGGTCCCTGCCGATTGAAGTCACTAAAACACAGGATTGGGGACTTCAACGGCACAGTCCAGGGAAGGGTCTTGTGGCCTGCAGCATGCAGGGGGTCAGACCAGATGATCATAATGGTCCCTTCTGACCTTAAAGTCTATGAGTCTATAAGACCAAATACCATCCCTGATAGACGTTTATCTAACCTACTCTTAAATATCTCAAGAGATGGAGATTCCACAACCTCCCTCGGCAATTTATTCCAGTGTTTAACCACCCTGACAGTTAGGAACTTTTTCCTAATGTCCAACCTAGACCTCCCTTGCTGCACTTTAAACCCATTGCTTCTGGTTCTATCCTTAGAGGCTAAGGTGAACAAGTTTTCTCCCTCCTCCTTATGACACCCTTTTAAATACCTGAAAACTGCTATCATGTCTCCTCTCAGTCTTCTCTTTTCCAAACTAAAGAAAGCCAATTCTTTCAGCCTTCCTTCATAGGTCATGTTCTCAAGACCTTTAATCATTCTTGTTGCTCTTCTCTGGACCCTTTCCAATTTCTCCACATCTTTTTTAAAATGCGGTGCCCAGAACTGGACACAATACTCCAGCTGAGGCCTAACCAGAGCAGAGTAGAGCGGAAGAATGACTTCTCGTGTCTTGCTCACAACACACCTGTTAATACATCCCAGAATCAGGTTTGCTTTTTTTGCAACAGCATCACACTGTTGACTCATATTTAGCTTGTGGTCCACTATAACGCCTAGATCCCTTTCTGCCGTACTCCTTCCTAGACAGTCTCTTCCCATTCTGTATGTGTGAAACTGATTGTTCCTTCCTAAGTGGAGCACTTTGCATTTGTCTTTGTTAAACTTCATCCTGTTTAACTCAGACCATTTCTCCAATTTGTCCAGATCATTTTGAATTATGACCCTGTCCTCCAAAGCAGTTGCAATCCCTCCCAGTTTGGTATCATCCGCAAACTTAATAAGCGTACTTTCTATGCCAATATCTAAGTCGTTGATGAAGATATTGAACAGCGCCGGTCCCAAAACAGACCCCTGCGATACCCCACTCGTTATGGCTTTCCAGCAGGATTGGGAACTATTAATAACAACTCTCTGAGTACGGTTATCCAGCCAGTTATGCACCCACCTTATAGTAGCCCCATCTAAATTGTATTTGCCTAGTTTATCAATAAGAATATCATGCGAGACCGTATCAAATGCCTTACTAAAGTCTAGGTATACCACATCCACAGCCTCTCCCTTATCCACAAGGCTCGTTATCCTCTCAAAGAAAGCTATCAGATTGGTTTGACATGATTTGTTCTTCACAAATCCATGCTGGCTGTTCCCTATCACCTTACCACCTTCCAAGTGTTTGCAGATGATTTCCTTAATTACTTGCTCCATTATCTTCCCTGGCACAGAAGTTAAACTCACTGGGGTCTGTAGTTTCCTGGGTTGTTTTTATTTCCCTTTTTATAGATGGGCACTATATTTGCCCTTTTCCAGTCTTCTGGAATCTCTCCCGTCTCCCATGATTTTCCAAAGATAATAGCTAGAGGCTCAGATACCTCCTCTATTAGCTCCTTGAGTATTCTAGGATGCATTTCATCAGGCCCGGGTGACTTGCAGGCATCTAACTTTTCGAAGTGATTTTTAACTTGTTCTTTTTTTATTTTATCTGCTAAACCTACCCCCTTCCCATTAGCATTCACTATGTTAGGCATTCCTTCAGACTTCTCGGTGAAGACCGAAACAAAGAAGTCATTAAGCATCTCCGCCATTTCCAAGTTTCTCCCTCTTCACTAAGCAGTGGGCCTACCCTGTCTTTGGTCTTCCTCTTGCTTCTAATGTATTGATAAAAAGTCTTCTTGTTTCCCTTTATTCCCGTAGCTAGTTTGAGCTCATTTTGTGCCTTTGCCTTTCTAATCTTGCCCCTGCATTCCTGTGTTGTTTGCCTATATTCATCCTTTGTAATCTGTCCCAGTTTCCATTTTTTATATGACTCCTTTTTATTTTTTAGATCATGCAAGATCTCATGGTTAAGCCAAGGTGGTCTTTTGCCACATTTTCTATCTTTCCTAACCAGCGGAATAGCTTGCTTTTGGGCCCTTAATAGTGTCCCTTTGAAAAACTGCCAACTCTCCTCAGTTGTTTTTCCCCTCAGTCTTGATTCCCATGGGACCTTACCTATCAGCTCTCTGAGCTTACCAAAATCTGCCTTCCTGAAATCCATTGTCTCTATTTTGCTGTTCTCCCTTCTACCCTTCCTTAGAATTGCAAACTCTATGATTTCATGATCACTTTCACCCAGGCTGCCTTCTACTTTCAAATTCTCAACGAGTTCCTCCCTATTTGTTAAAATCAAGTCTAGAACAGCTTCCCCCCAGTAGCTTTTTCAACCTTCTGAAATAAAAAGTTGTCTCCAATGCAGTCCAGGAATTTGTTGGATAGTCTGTGCCCCGCTGTGTTATTTTCCCAACATATAGCCGGATAGTTGAAGTCCCCCATCACCACCAAATCTTGGGCTTTGGATGATTTTGTTAGTTGCTTAAAAAAAGCCTCATCCACCTCTTCCACCTGGTTAGGTGGCCTGTAGTAGACTCCTAGCATGACATCTCCCTTGTTTTTTACCCCTTTTAGCCTAACCCAGAGACTCTCAACACTTCCGTCTCCTATGTCCATCTCTACCTCAGTCCAAGTGTGTACATTTTTAATATACAAGGCAACACCTCCTCCCTTTTTCCCCTGTCTATCCTTCCTGAGCAAGCTGTACCCATCCACACCAACATTCCAATCATGTGTATTATCCCACCAAGTTTCAGTAATGCCAACAATGTCATAGTTGTATTTATTTATTAGCACTTCCAGTTCTTCCTGCTTATTCCCCATACTTCTCGCATTTGTATATAGACATCTAAGATACTGGTTTGATCTTTCCTCCCAGTTTTGTCCTGACCCTCCTTTCCCTCTGACAATATAGCCCACACTCCCTCTCGTTTTTGACCCATCTCCCCGGTCTCCATGTTCCCCACTTACCTGTGGGCTTTGCTCACCTGTCCCCGTCGAACCTAGTTTAAAGCCCTCCTCACTAGGTTAGCCAGTCTGTGTCCAAAGGTACTAATAACTTGAGCTGTGGTTTGGAGGTGGAACAGCTGTCAAGGGCACTGAGGGGGAGATAGCAGGAGCTCATCCTTCAAGGAGGGGGGTTGGCACTGGAGGTTACTAGAAAGGACAAGAAGACTCCATTCTGGGGTTCAGGAGGTGAATTTATCCCTCAGTGGTGGGCAGGTGATGGGTGGAAGTAGTGCTGGTTCCAGGTGCCCTTAATTCCCGCTGATTCCTCGGGGCGTTTGAGTCTCTGACAGGTTCTCGTTCCCTTGCAGCAGGAGGACGTCACGGCCAAAAGTGATGCACCAGCTCCGCATCATCCGGCACTTGCGCCAGATTCCTGAGACACTGCAGGGGCTGTGCCTCTGAGGCCATCAGCAACTCCCGCTCCCTGCTGCAGGTACTGCTCTGGCTCACTGTAAATGGGGAGCTAGTGGAAGGGGAAATGGAGCCCCCTGGCACTCACTAAAAGGGAAAGTGGTGGATTCTCCATCTCTTGATGTCATTGAAGGAAGACTAGATGCCTTTCTGCAATGTGTGTGCCCAAAAAGTAACTATTGTACTATACAGCAAGCGTATGGTATGCAAGGGGTTAGATGAGATGCTCTAAAGGTCTCTTCTGGCCATAAAGTCCCCAAATTTTGGAAACACTGAGTGTAGCATTGGGAGCAGCCTCTGATGTTTTACCGTCTAGCCGGCTTGCTTCCTAGAATGAACAGGCATTGAGTGGGGTGATCCACAGAGAGTAGCTGAAACCTTCAAAGTGTCAGGCCAGCAGCAGGACATTAGCACTTCCGGGGAAGGGTGGGTGTGGCAGTGATATCACAAAGGCCTTTTGCAGGACGTCAGCCTATTGGTCAAAGGTGTTAGGGAGGTGGTGACCTCCGAGAGAGATGCTGACATCAGCCTGGCAGGACAGGAGCACAGGGCCAGGGAAACCTCAGAGACCCCTGTGGCTTTGCTTCAGCAAGTCTCCTTCTCGAGGTCTCTCTTTGAGGACTGAGAGAGTGTTAGGGTTGACGTATGTGAGTGTGAGCAGGAGCCTCTTTCGAGTTTTCTCCTTTCCTTTGACGGATTTTACTAGAAAACAGACGTCCCTATTTAGAAGGTAAGAGCCTCCAAGAGGTTTTGGAACCTGCTCAGTCTGATCCATCTGGTGCCAGCTGAATTCTAGGCATGGAAACCAGTAGTTTAAGATGGCAGAATTTTATTCCCTCCCTGGGATTTTGTCCCGTAGAATCACTGGGGACATTAGGGTTTGTCCTTTTCGTTTTACCTTTTCCTCCATCCCTCCTTCCTTTCTCTTCATCTCTTACTTCTTTTGTCCTTTCTCCTGTTCCCCTTTCACCACCAGGAGTGGTGTGTGTGTGTGTGTGTGTGTGTGTTTGTGTGTGTGTTGCTGGGGGTGCTCTTCACCTCCCCTTGTTGGGAGTTGATCCAGAACTGTATGGTTGAAATAGTGCTTGGACTCCACTGACACTAGATGCTGCCATCGTGTGGTTTAGCATTAGTGTCTGGGATGACTTGGGGCAAGATCTCAACCTCCCCGCAACCCACTTCACTGCTGCCAGAATCCCACCTGCCCCCCCTGCTAGAGCCGCCTCCCTGCCCAACCTGGGTGGGGGTGGAGAAGAGGGTTCTGATAACTTGAGCTGTGGTTTGGAGGTGGAACAGCTGTCAAGGGCACTGACGGGGAGGTAGCAGGAGCTCACCCTACAAGGACGGGGGTTGGCACTGGAGATTTCTAGAAAGGAGAAGACGACTCCATTCTGGGGTTCAGGAGGTGAATTCATCCCTCAGTGGTGGGCAGGTGCTGGGTGTAAATACTGCTGGTTCCAGGTGTCCTTAATTGCCCCTGATTCCTCGGGGCATTTGAGTCTCTGACAGGTTCTCGTTCCCTTGCAGGAGGAGGACGTCACGGCCAAAGGGATGCACCAGCTCCGCATCATCCGGCACTTACGCCATGTGCCTGAGACACTGCAGGGGCTGTTCCTCTGAGGCCTTAGCAACTCCCTCTCCCTGCTGCAGGTACTGCTCTGGCTCACTGTAAATGGGGAGCTAGTGGAAGGGGAAATGGAGCCCCCTGGCACTCACTAAAAGGGAAAGTGGTGGATTCTCCAACTCTTGATGTCATTGATTGAAGACTAGATGCCTTTCTGGAATGTGTGTGCCCAAAAAGTAACTATTGTACTATACTGGAAGCCTATGATATGGAGGGGGTTAGATGAGATGCTGTAAAGGTCTCTTCTGGCCAGAAAGTCTCCTACTTTTGGAAACACTGAGTGTAGTATTGGGAGCAGCCTCTGATGTTTTACCGTCTAGCCGGCTTGCTTCCTAGAATGAACAGGCATTGAGTGGGGTGATCCACAGAGAGTAGCTCAAACCTTCAAAGTGTCAGGCCAGTAGCAGGACATTAGCACTTTAGGGTTTGGTTGGGTGTGGCAGTGATATCACAAAGGCCTTATCCTGGACCTCAGCCTATGGGTCAAAGGTGTTAGGGAGGTGGTTACCTGAGAGAGAGATGCTGACATCAGCCAGGCAGGACAGGAGCGCAGGGCCAGGGAAACCTCAGAGACCCCTTTGGCTTTGCTTTAGCAAGTGTCCTTCTCGAGGTCTCCCTTTTTAGGACTCAGAGAGTATTAGGGTTCAAGTATGTGAGTGCGAGGAGGAACCTCTTTCGAGTTTCTCCTTTTATTGATTTTACTAGAAAACAGACGTGCCTGTTGAGAAGGTAAGAACCTTGGAGAGGTTTTTAACCTGCTCAGTCTGCAGTCTGATCCATCTGGTGCCAGCTGAATTCTAGGCATGGAAAACACTAGTTCAAGGTGGCAGAATTTTACAGCCCACCTGGGATATTGTGCTGTAGAATCACTGGGGACATTAGGGTTTGTCCTTTTCATTTTACCTTTTCCTCCATCCCTCCTTGCTTTCTCTTGTTCCCCTCCCACCACCAGGAGTGGTGTGTGTGTTTGTGTGTGTTGCTGGGGGTGCTCTTCACCTCCCCTTGTGGGAAGTTGACACTGCAAGGGCTGTGCCTCTGTGGACATCAGCAACTCCCACTCCCTGCTGCAGGTACTGCTCTGGCTCACTGTAAATGGCGAGCTAGTGGAAGGGGAAATGGAGCCCCCTGGCACTCACTAGCACTTAAGGGTTTGATTGGTGGCAGTGATATCACAAAGGTCTTTTGCAGGACCTCAGCATATTGGTCAAAGGTGTTAGGGAGGTGGTAACCTCAGAGAGAGATGCTGCCATCAGCGAGGCAGGACAGGGGCGCATGGCCAGGGAAACCTCAGAGACCCCTGTGGCTTTGCTTCAGCAAGTCTCCTTCTCGAGGTTTCTCTTGAGGACTGAGAGAGTATTAGGATTCACGTATTTGAGTGAGAGCAGGAGCCTCTTTCGAGTTGTCTCCTTTCCTTTTACTGATTTTACTAGAAAACAGACATCCCTGTTTAGAAAGTAAGAGCCTCCAAGAGGTTTTGGAACCTGCTCAGTCTGATCCATCTGGTGCCAGCTGAATTCTATTCATGGAAAACACTAGTTCAAGGTGGCAGAATTTTAATCCCTCCCTGTAATTTTGTCTGGTAGAATCACTGGGGACATTAGGGTTTGTCCTTTTCGTTTTACCTTTTCCTCCATCCCTCCTTCCTTTCTCTTCATCTCTTACTTCTTTTGTCCTTTCTCTTGTTCCCCTCCCACCACCAGGAGTGGTATATGTGTGTGTGTGTGTGTGTGTGTGTGTGTGTGTTGCTGGGGGTGCTCTTCACCTCCCCTTGTTGGGAGTTGATCCAAAACTGTATGGTTGAAATAGTGCTTGGGCTCCACTGACACTAGATGCTGCCATCGTGTGGTTTAGCATTAGTGTCTGGGATGACTTGGGGCAAGATCTCAACCTCCCCGCAACCCACTTCACTGCTGCCAGAATCCCACCTGCCCCCCCTGCTAGAGCCGCCTCCCTGCCCAACCTGGGTGGGGGTGGAGAAGAGGGTTCTGATAACTTGAGCTGTGGTTTGGAGGTGGAACAGCTGTCAAGGGCACTGAGGGGGAGGTAGCAGGAGCTCACCCTACAAGGACGGGGGTTGGCACTGGAGATTCCTAGAAAGGAGAAGACGACTCCATTCTGGGGTTCAGGAGGTGAATTCATCCCTCAGTGGTGGGCAGGTGCTGGGTGTAAATACTGCTGGTTCCAGGTGTCCTTAATTGCCCCTGATTCCTCGGGGCCTTTGAGTCTCTGACAGGTTCTCGTTCCCTTGCAGGAGGAGGACGTCACGGCCAAAGGGATGCACCAGCTCCGCATCATCCGGCACTTACGCCATGTGCCTGAGACACTGCAGGGGCTGCGCCTCTGAGGCCTTCAGCAACTCCCGCTCTCTGCTGCAGGTACTGCTCTGTCTCCCTGTAAATGGCGAGCTAGTGGAAGGGGAAATGGAGCCCCCTGGCACATACTAAAAGGGAAAGTGGTGGATTCTCCAACTCTTGATGTCATTGATTGAAGACTAGATGCCTTTCTGGAATGTGTGTGCCCAAAAAGTAACTATTGTACTATACTGGAGGCTTATGATATGGAGGGGGTTAGATGAGATGCTGTAAAGGTCTCTTCTGGCCAGAAAGTCTCCTACTTTTGGAAACACTGAGTGTAGTATTGGGAGCAGCCTCTGATGTTTTACTGTCTAGCTAGCTTGCTTCCTAGAATGAAGACGAATTTTGTGGTGTGATCCACAGAGCGTAGCTCAAACCTTCAAAGTGTCAGGCCAGCAGCAGGACATGAGCACTTTAGGGTTTGGTTGGGTGTGGCAGTGATATCACAAAGGCTTTTTCAAGGACCTCAGCGTACTGGTCAAAGGTGTTAGGGAGGTGGTGACCTCAGAGAGAGATGCTGTCTTCAGCCAGGGAGGACAGGGGCTTACGACCAGGGAAACCTCAGAGACCCCTGTGGCTTTGCTTCAGCAAGTCTCCTTCTCGAGGTTTCTTTTTGAGGACTGAGAGATTGTTAGGGTTGACGTATGTGAGTGCGAGCAGGAGCCTCTTTCGAGTTTTCTCCTTTCCTTTTACTGATTTTACTTGAAAATTAGAAGGTAAGAGCCTCCAAGAGGTTTTGGAACCTGCTCAGTCTGATCCATCTGGTGCCAGCTGAATTCTCGGCATGGAAAACAGTAGTTTAAGGTGGCAGAATTTTCTTCCCTCCCTGGAATTTTGTCCCGTGGAATCACTGGGGACACTAGGGTTTGTCCTTTTCGTTTTACCTTTTCCTCCATCCCTCCTTCCTTTCTCTTCATCTCTTACTTCTTTTGTCCTTTCTCTTGTTCCCCTCCCACCTCCAGGAGTGGTGTGTGTGTTGCTGGGGGTGCTCTTCACCTCCCCTTGTGGGAAGTTGATCCAAATCTGTCGGGTTCAAATAGTGCTTGGACTCCACTGACACTAGATGCTGCCATCCTGTGGCTTAGCATTAGTGTCTGGGACAACTTGGGGCAAGATCTCAACTTCCCCGCAACCCACTTCACTGCTGGCAGAATCGCTCCTGCCCCCCCTGCTAGGGCCGCCTCCCTGCGCAACCTGGGTTGGGGTGGAGAAGAGGGTTCTGATAACTTGAGCTGTGGTTTGGAGGTAGAACAGCTGTCAAGGGTACTGAGGGGGAGGTAGCAGGAGCTCACCCTACAAGGTGGTGGGTTGGCACTGGAGGTTACTAGAAAGGACAAGAAGACTCCATTCTGGGGTTCAGGAGGTGAATTCATCCCTCAGTGGTGGGCAGGTAGTCAGTTTAAATACTGCTGGTTCCAGGTGCCCTTAATTCCCCCTGATTCCTCGGGGCGTTTGAGTCTCTGACAGGTTCTCGTTCCCTTGCAGGAGGAGGACGTCACGGCCAAAGTGATGCACCCGCATCATCCGGCACTTGCGCCAGGTGCCTGAGACACTGCAGGGGCTGCGCCTCTGAGGCCTTCAGCAACTCCCGCTCTCTGCTGCAGGTACTGCTCTGTCTCCCTGTAAATGGCGAGCTAGTGGAAGGGGAAATGGAGCCCCCTGGCACTCACTAAAAGGGAAAGTGGTGGATTCTCCATCTCTCGATGTCATTGAATGAAGACTAGATGCCTTTCTGGAATGTGTGTGCCCAAAAAGTAACTATTGTACTATACAGGAGGCCTATGATATGCAGGGGCTTAGATGAGATGCTCTAAAGGTCTCTTGTGGCCATAAAGTCTACAAATTTTGGAAACACTGAGTGTAGTATTGGGAGCAGCCTGTGATGTTTTACTGTCTAGCCGGCTTGCTTCCTAGAATGAAGACGCATTGAGTGGGGTGATCCACAGAGAGTACCTGTGTCAAGGCTGTATCCCCACTTTGAAGTTTAGGGTACAAATGTAGGGGCCTGCATGAAAACTTCTAAGCTTAACCACCATCCCAAGGCTAATTTCCTCCCCTGGGTAGCCTTGAGAAACCTTTCAGCAATTCCCTGGTGAATACAGATCCAAAACCCTTGGATCTTAAAACAAGGAGAAATAAACCATCCTCCCTCCTTCCTCCCACCAACTCCTGGTGAATCAAGATCCAAACTCCTTGGATCTTAAAACAAGGAAAAATCAATCAGGTTCTTAAAAATAAGGCTTTTAATTAAAGAAAAAGGTAAAAATCATCTCTGTAAAATCAGTATGGAAATTAACCTTACAGGGTAATCAAACTTAAAGAGCTCAGAGGACTCCCCTCTAGTCTTAGGTTCAAAGTACAGCAAACAAAGATAAACACTCTAGTAAAAGGTACATTTACAAGTTGAGAAAACAAAGGAAAACTAACACGCCTTGTTTGAAATAGGAGAGACTTGTTTAGAAAGATGTGGAGAACCTGGATTGATGTCTGGTCCCTCTCAGTCCCGAGGGCGAACACCCACACAAACAAAGAACACAAACAAAAGCCTTCCCCTCCCCAAGATTTGAAAGTATCTTGTCCCCTTATTGGTCCTTTAGGTCAGATGCCAGCCAGGTTACCTGAGCTTCTTAACCCTTTAGAGGGAAAAGGATTTTGGAGTCTCTGGCCAGGAGGATTTTATAGTACTGTACACAGGACAGCTGTTACCCTTCCCTTTATAGTTATGACAACCTCAAACCTTCAAAGTGTCAGGCCAGCAGCAGGACATTAGCACTTCAGGGTTTGGTTGGGTGTGGCAGTGACATCACAAAGGCCTTTTGCAGGATGTCAGCTTATTGGTCAAATGTGTTAGGGAGGTGGTGACCTCAGAGAGAGATGCTGACATCAGCCTGGCAGGACGGGAGCACAGGGCCAGGGAAACCTCAGAGACCCCTGTGGCTTTGCTTCAGCAAGTCTCCTTCTCGGGGTCTTTCTTTGAGGACTGAGAGAGTATTAGGGTTCACGTACGTGAGTGCGTGCAGGAGCCTCTTTCGAGTTTTCTCCTTTCCTTTTACTGATTTTACTAGAAAACAGACATCCCTGTTTAGAAGGTAAGAGCCTCCAAGAGGTTTTGGCAGCTGCTCAGTCTGATCCACGTGGTGCCAGCTGAATTCTAGGCATGGAAAACAGTAGTTTAAGATGGCAGAATTTGATTCCATCCCTTGGATTTTGTGCCGTAGAATCACTGGGGACATTAGGGTTTGTCCTTTTTGTTTTACCTTTTCCTCCATCCCTCCTTCCTTTCTCTTCATCTCTTACTTCTTTTGTCCTTTCTCCTGTTCCTCGAAAACTGTGGGGTTGAAATAGTGTTTGGACTCCACTGACACTAGATGCTGCCATCCTGTGGCTTAGCATTAGTGTCTGGGATGACTTGGGTCAAGATCTCAACTTCCCCGCTACCCACTTCACTGCTGCCAGAATCCCTCCTGCCCCACCTGCTAGAGCCGCCTCCTGGCCAACCTGGGTGGGGGTGGAGAACAGTGTTTTTTTCATACATTCATAGATTATCGGACTGGAAGGGACCTCGAGAGGTCATCGAGTCCAGTCCCCTGCCCGCCTGGCAGGACCAAATACCATCTAGACCATCCCTGATAGACATTTATCTAACCTACTCTTAAATATCTCAAGAGATGGAGATTCCACAACCTCCCTCGGCAATTTATTCCAGTGTTTAACCACCCTGACAGTTAGGAACTTTTTCCTAATGTCCAACCTAGACCTCCCTTGCTGCACTTTAAACCCATTGCTTCTGGTTCTATCCTTAGAGGCTAAGGTGAACAAGTTTTCTCCCTCCTCCTTATGACACCCTTTTAAATACCTGAAAACTGCTATCATGTCTCCTCTCAGTCTTCTCTTTTCCAAACTAAAGAAAGCCAATTCTTTCAGCCTTCCTTCATAGGTCATGTTCTCAAGACCTTTAATCATTCTTGTTGCTCTTCTCTGGACCCTTTCCAATTTCTCCACATCTTTTTTAAAATGCGGTGCCCAGAACTGGACACAATACTCCAGCTGAGGCCTAACCAGAGCAGAGTAGAGCGGAAGAATGACTTCTCGTGTCTTGCTCACAACACACCTGTTAATACATCCCAGAATCAGGTTTGCTTTTTTTGCAACAGCATCACACTGTTGACTCATATTTAGCTTGTGGTCCACTATAACCCCTAGATCCCTTTCTGCCGTACTCCTTCCTAGACAGTCTCTTCCCATTCTGTATGTGTGAAACTGATTGTTCCTTCCTAAGTGGAGCACTTTGCATTTGTCTTTGTTAAACTTCATCCTGTTTAACTCAGACCATTTCTCCAATTTGTCCAGATCATTTTGAATTATGACCCTGTCCTCCAAAGCAGTTGCAATCCCTCCCAGTTTGGTATCATCCGCAAACTTAATAAGCGTACTTTCTATGCCAATATCTAAGTCGTTGATGAAGATATTGAACAGCGCCGGTCCCAAAACAGACCCCTGCGATACCCCACTCGTTATGGCTTTCCAGCAGGATTGGGAACTATTAATAACAACTCTCTGAGTACGGTTATCCAGCCAGTTATGCACCCACCTTATAGTAGCCCCATCTAAATTGTATTTGCCTAGTTTATCAATAAGAATATCATGCGAGACCGTATCAAATGCCTTACTAAAGTCTAGGTATACCACATCCACAGCCTCACCCTTATCCACAAGGCTCGTTATCCTATCAAAGAAAGCTATCAGATTGGTTTGACATGATTTGTTCTTCACAAATCCATGCTGGCTGTTCCCTATCACCTTACCACCTTCCAAGTGTTTGCAGATGATTTCCTTAATTACTTGCTCCATTATCTTCCCTGGCACAGAAGTTAAACTCACTGGGGTCTGTAGTTTCCTGGGTTGTTTTTATTTCCCTTTTTATAGATGGGCACTATATTTGCCCTTTTCCAGTCTTCTGGAATCTCTCCCGTCTCCCATGATTTTCCAAAGATAATAGCTAGAGGCTCAGATACCTCCTCTATTAGCTCCTTGAGTATTCTAGGATGCATTTCATCAGGCCCGGGTGACTTGCAGGCATCTAACTTTTCTAAGTGATTTTTAACTTGTTCTTTTTTTATTTTATCTGCTAAACCTACCCCCTTCCCATTAGCATTCACTATGTTAGGCATTCCTTCAGACTTCTCGGTGAAGACCGAAACAAAGAAGTCATTAAGCATCTCCGCCATTTCCAAGTTTCCTGTTACTGTTTCTCCCTCTTCACTAAGCAGTGGGCCTACCCTGTCTTTGGTCTTCCTCTTGCTTCTAATGTATTGATAAAAAGTCTTCTTGTTTCCCTTTATTCCCGTAGCTAGTTTGAGCTCATTTTGTGCCTTTGCCTTTCTAATCTTGCCCCTGCATTCCTGTGTTGTTTGCCTATATTCATCCTTTGTAATCTGTCCCAGTTTCCATTTTTTATATGACTCCTTTTTATTTTTTAGATCATGCAAGATCTCATGGTTAAGCCAAGGTGGTCTTTTGCCACATTTTCTATCTTTCCTAACCAGCGGAATAGCTTGCTTTTGGGCCCTTAATAGTGTCCCTTTGAAAAACTGCCAACTCTCCTCAGTTGTTTTTCCCCTCAGTCTTGATTCCCATGGGACCTTACCTATCAGCTCTCTGAGCTTACCAAAATCTGCCTTCCTGAAATCCATTGTCTCTATTTTGCTGTTCTCCCTTCTACCCTTCCTTAGAATTGCAAACTCTATGATTTCATGATCACTTTCACCCAGGCTGCCTTCTACTTTCAAATTCTCAACGAGTTCCTCCCTATTTGTTAAAATCAAGTCTAGAACAGCTTCCCCCCAGTAGCTTTTTCAACCTTCTGAAATAAAAAGTTGTCTCCAATGCAGTCCAGGAATTTGTTGGATAGTCTGTGCCCCGCTGTGTTATTTTCCCAACATATAGCCGGATAGTTGAAGTCCCCCATCACCACCAAATCTTGGGCTTTGGATGATTTTGTTAGTTGCTTAAAAAAAGCCTCATCCACCTCTTCCACCTGGTTAGGTGGCCTGTAGTAGACTCCTAGCATGACATCTCCCTTGTTTTTTACCCCTTTTAGCCTAACCCAGAGACTCTCAACACTTCCGTCTCCTATGTCCATCTCTACCTCAGTCCAAGTGTGTACATTTTTAATATACAAGGCAACACCTCCTCCCTTTTTCCCCTGTCTATCCTTCCTGAGCAAGCTGTACCCATCCACACCAACATTCCAATCATGTGTATTATCCCACCAGGTTTCAGTAATGCCAACAATGTCATAGTTGTATTTATTTATTAGCACTTCCAGTTCTTCCTGCTTATTCCCCATACTTCTCGCATTTGTATATAGACATCTAAGATACTGGTTTGATCTTTCCTCCCAGTTTTGTCCTGACCCTCCTTTCCCTCTGACAATATAGCCCACATTCACTCTCGTTTTTGACCCATCTCCCCGGTCTCCATGTTCCCCACTTACCTGTGGGCTTTGCTCACCTGTCCCCGTCGAACCTAGTTTAAAGCCCTCCTCACTAGGTTAGCCAGTCTGTGTCCAAAGGTACTAATAACTTGAGCTGTGGTTTGGAGGTGGAACAGCTGTCAAGGGCACTGAGGGGGAGATAGCAGGAGCTCATCCTTCAAGGAGGGGGGTTGGCACTGGAGGTTACTAGAAAGGACAAGAAAGGATAGCAGCCTTTCTAGGCTTGCTTCCTAGAATGAAGACGCATTGAGTGGGGTGATCCACAGAGAGTAGCTCAAACCTTCAAAGTGTCAGGCCAGCCTCAGGACATTAGCACTTCCGGGGATGGGTGGGTGTGGCAGTGACATCACAAAGGCCTTTTCAGGACCTCAGCCTATTGGTCAAAGGTGTTAGGGAGGTGGTAACCTCAGAGAGAGATGCTGACATCAGCCAGGCAGGACAGGGGCTTAGGGCCAGGGAAACCTCAGAGACCCCTGTGACTTTCATAGAATCATAGAATATCAGGGTTGGAAGGGACCTCAAGAGGTCATCTACTCCAACCCCGTCCTCAAAGCAGGACCAATTCCCAACTAAATCATCCCAGCCAAGGCTTTGTCAAGCCGGGCCTAAAAAACCTCCAAGGAAGGAGACTCTACCACCTCCCTAGTTAACGCATTCCAGTGCTTCACCACCCTCCTAGTGAAATAGTGTTTCCTAATATCCAACCTGGACCTCCCCCACTGCAACTTGAGACCATTGCTCCTTGTTCTGTCATCTGCCACCACTGAGAACAACCGAGCTCCATCCTCTTTGGAACCCCCCTTCACGTAGTTGAAGGCTGCTATCAAATCCCCCCTCATTCTTCTCTTCTGGAGACTAAACAATCCCAGTTCCCTCAGCCTCTCCTCATAAGTCATGTGCTCCAGACCCCTAATCATTTTTGTTGCTCTCCACTGGACTCTTTCCAATTTTTCCACATCCTTCTTGTAGTGTGGGGCCTGTCGGAGAAAAACAGAGTTCTCACTATTTGTTTAGGTACAGCAAGTCAGATGCTTTATTAACTCTCACAATTGCCCAGAGGGAGAGAGCTAAGCAGGTCTCTCCCAGGAAACTAATTACAGCAAGCATTTATACCTTTCATTACAGAAATAACGAGGGACAGCTGCGTTTTGTTTATACATAGGCCATCTTGATATCTCATTTCTTCACTTGTTTTGACTCTTGCCAACATACAATATTTTCTATACCTTATCTACACAAGGTCTTCTACACCTTATCTATACCAGGTCATAATGACTTCTTACACAGTTCTTTCTCACCCGCCTCACACATTCCTCGCTTCTACAAATCTCGCGTTATTAGGGTTACAGTTAGCCTAACTCTTGCTAACGAACTGTCATGCATTGCATCCCCTTCCTGTGAGCTCTTTCTCTGCTTCCACAGGCCCAAAACTGGACACAGTATTCCAGATGAGGCCTCACCAATGTCGAATAAAGGGGAACGATCACGTTCCTCGATCTGCTGGCAATGCCCCTACTTATACAGCCCAAAATGCCGTTAGCCTTCTTGGCAACAAGAGCACACTGTTGACTCATATCCAGCTTCTCGTCCACTGTGACCCCTAGGTCCTTTTCTGCAGAACTGCTACCTAGCCATTCGGTCCCTAGTCTGTAGCAGTGCATGGGATTCTTCCGTCCTAAGTGCAGGACTCTGCACTTGTCCTTGTTGAACTTCATCAGGTTTTTTTTGGCCCAATCCTCTAATTTGTCTAGGTCCCTCTGTATCCGATCCCTACCCTCTAGCGTATCTACCACGCCTCCTAGTTTAGTGTCATCTGCAAACTTGCTGAGAGTGCAGTCCACACCATCCTCCAGATCATTAATAAAGATATTAAACAAAACCGGCCCCAGGACCGACCCTTGGGGCACTACTCCGCTTGAAACCGGCTGCCAACTAGACATGGAGCCATTGATCACTACCCGTTGAGCCCGACGATCCAGCCAGCTTTCTATCCACCTTACAGTCCATTCATCCATCCCATACTTCTTTAACTTGGTGGCAAGAATACTGTGGGAGAGCGTATCAAAAGCTTTGCTAAAGTCAAGGAATAACACATCCACTGCTTTCCCCTCATCCACAGAGCCAGTTATCTCATCATAGAAGGCAATTAGGTTAGTCAGGCACGACTTCCCCTTGGTGAATCCATGCTGACTGTTCCTGATCACTTTCCTCTCCTCTAAGTGTTTCATCATTGATTCCTTGAGGACCTGCTCCATGATTTTTCCAGGGACTGAGGTGAGGCTGACTGGCCTGTAGTTCCCCGGATCCTCCTCCTTCCCCTTTTTAAAGATGGGCACTACATTAGCCTTTTTCCAGTCATCCGTGACCTCCCTCGATCGCCATGAGTTTTCAAAAATAATGGCTAATGGCTGTGCAATCTCATCCGCCAAGTCCTTTAGCACCCTCGGATGCAGCGCATCCAGCCCCATGGAGTTGTGCACGTCCAGTTTTTCTAAATAGTCCCGAACCACTTCTTTCTCCACAGAGGGCTGGTCACCTTCTCCCCATATTGTGCTGCCCAGTGCAGCAGTCTGGGAGCTGACCTTGTTCGTGAAGACAGAGGCAAAAAAAGCATTGAGTACATTAGCTTTTTCCACATCCTCGGTCACTAGGTTGCCTCCCTCATTCAGTAAGGGGCCCACACTTTCCTTGACTTTCTTCTTGTTGCTAACATACCTGAAGAAACCCTTCTTGTTACTCTTAACATCTCTTGCTAGCTGCAACTCCAAGTGTGATTTGGCCTTCCTGATTTCACTCCTGCATGCCTGAGCAATATTTTTATACTCCTCCCTGGTCATTTGTCCAATCTTCCACTTCTTGTAAGCTTCTTTTTTGCGTTTAAGATCAGCAAGGATTTCACTGTTTAGCCAAGCTGGTCGCCTGCCATATTTACTATTCTTTCTACACATCGGGATGGTTTGTTCCTGCAACCGCAATAAGGATTCTTTAAAATACAGCCAGCTCTCCTGGACCCCTTTGCCTTCATGTTATTCTCCCAGGGGATCCTGCCCATCTGTTCCCTGAGGGAGTCAAAGTCTGCTTTTCTGAAGTCCAGGGTCCGTATTCTGCTGCTCTCCTTTCTTCCTTGTGTCAGGATCCTGAACTCGACCATCTCATGGTCACTGCCTCCCAGGTTCCCATCCACTTTTGCTTCCCCTACTAATTCTTCCCTGTTTGTGAGCAGCAGGTCGAGAAAAGCTCTGCCCCTAGTTGGTTCCTCCAGCACTTGCACCAGGAAATTGTGCCCTAGACTTTCCAAAAACTTCTTGGATTGTCTGTGCACCGCTGTATTGCTCTCCTAGCAGATATCAGGGTGATTAAAGTCTCCCATGAGAACCAGGGCCTGCTATCTAGCAACTTCTGCTAGTTGCCAGAAGAAAGCCTCGTCCACCTCATCCCCCTGGTCTGGTGGTCTATACCAGACTCCAACCGTGACATCCCCCTTGTTGCTCACACTTCTCAACTTTATCCAGAGACTCTCAGGTTTTTCTACAGTTTCATACCGGACCTCTGAGCACTCATACTCCTCTCTTACATACAATGCAACTCCCCCACCTTTTCTGCCCTGCCTGTCCTTCCTGAACAGTTTATATCCATCCATGACAGTACTCCAGTCATGTGAGTTATCCCACCAAGTGTCTGTTATTGCTTCAGCAAGTCTCCTTCTCGAGGTCTCTCTTTGAGGACTGAGAGAGTATTAGTGTTCACATGTGTGAGTGCGAGCAGGAGCCTCTTTGGAGTTTTCTCCTTTCCTTTGACGGATTTTACTAGAAAACAGACGTCCCTATTTAGAAGGTAAGAGCCTCCAAGAGGTTTTGGAACCTGCTCAGTCTGATCCATCTGGTGCCAGCTGAATTCTAGGCATGGAAAACACTAGGTTAAGGTGGCAGAATTTTATTCCCTCTGTGGGATTTTGTCCCGTAGAATCACAGGGGACATTAGTGTTTGTCATTTTCGTTTTACCTTTTCCTCCATCCCTCCTTCCTTTCTCTTCATCTCTTACTTCTTTTGTCCTTTCTCCTGTTCACCTGCCACCACCAGGAGTGGTGTGTGTGTGTGTGTGTGTGTGTGTGTGTGTGTGTGTGTTGCTGGGGGTGCTCTTCACCTCCCCTTGTGGGAAGTTGATCCAAAACTGTGGGGTTGAAATAGTGCTTGAACTCCAATGACACTAGATGCTGCCATCCTGTGGCTTAGCATTAGTGTCTGGGATGATTGGGGCAAGATCTCAACCTCCCCGCAACCCACTTCACTGCTGGCAGAATCCCTCCTGCCCCCCCTGCTAGAGCCGCCTCCCTGCCCAACCTGGGTGGGGGTGGAGAAGAGGGTTCTGATAACTTGAGCTGTGGTTTGGAGGTAGAACAGCTGTCAAGGGTACTGAGGGGGAGGTAGCAGGAGATCACCCTACAAGGTGGTGGGTTGGCACTGGAGGTTACTAGAAAGGACAAGATGACTCCATTCTGGGGTTCAGGAGGTGAATTCATCCCTCAGTGGTGGGCAGGTAGTCAGTTTAAATACTGCTGGTTCCAGGTGCCCTTAATTCCCCCTGATTCCTCGGGGCGTTTGAGTCTTTGACAGGTTCTCGTTCCCTTGCAGCAGGAGGACGTCATGGCCAGAGTGATGCACCAGCTCCGCATCATCCGGCACTTGTGCCAGGTGCCTTAGACACTGCAGGGGCTGTGCCTCTGAGGCCATCAGCAACTCCCGCTCCCTGCTGCAGGTACTGCTCTGGCTCACTGTAAATGGGGTGCTAGTGGAAGGGGAAATGGAGCCCCCTGGCACTCAGTAAAAGGGAAAGTGGTGGATTCTCCATCTCTTGATGTCATTTCATGAAGACTAGATGCCTTTCTGGAATGTGTGTGCCCAAAAAGTACCTATTGTACTATACAGGAAGCCTATGATATGCAGGGGGTTAGATGAGATGTTCTAAAGGTCTCTTCTGGCCATAAAGTGTAGTAATTTTGGAAACACTGAGTGTAGCATTGGGAGCAGCCTCTGATGCTTTACTGTCTAGCCGGCTTGCTTCCTAGAATGAAGATGGATCGAGTGGGGTGATCCACAGAGAGTAGCTGAAACCTTCAAAGTGTCAGGCCAGCAGCAGGACATTAGCACTTCAGGGGATGGGTGGGTGTGGCAGTCACATCACAAAGGCCTTTTGCAGTGTAGTAGTTCCGGGGTGGGGCTCGTCCCTTCCTGTGGTACCTGGGAGCCAGGCCGCCCCGCTACAAAGCGAATAACAGTTAGGGCCCAGACCTTTGGGTAGGGACTGAGCACACAATTAGCAGTTCGGCGCTCAGGCCTTTGTGCAGGGACTGAGCACACAATCAACAGTTCAGAGCTCAGTCCCTTATGCAGGGACTGAGCACACAATCAACAGTTCAGAGTTCAGGCCCTTATGCAGGGACTGAGCACACAATCAACAGCTCCGGCCCTGGGTCAGGGCGCGGAACAAACCAGTAGTCAGTGGGGATCCTGACCGCAACACACTGACATGGGTTCGGGGTCTGCTATCCCCGGGCCACTTCCCATCTCCTCCTCCATGGGTACCTGTTCCTCCTGAGTTCCGTCTGCTGGGTCGCAGATCATGGGCTGCTCCGGGCCCCGAGCAGCAGGTAGGTCTGTCACTCCCTCTGGGCCCTTGGCGGGGGAAGCTCAGACCGTTCCTCAGGATACCGGGCTCTCGGCAGGCTCAGGTCCGCGGGAGCTCGGGCACCAGCGTCTGTCCTCTCTCGCTGCCGGCCAGCTACTGAGCGCTGTGGCTTGGCCTTTATACTTCCTGTCCCGCCCCATGACTTCCGGGGGGTGGGGACAGGCCGCGGTGGCCTTGACTTCCTGGGGCGCCTGGGAGCCAGGCCGCCCCGCTACATGCAGTATCTCAGCGTATTGGTCAAAGGTGTTAGGGAGGTGGTGACCTCAGAGAGAGATGCTGACATCAGTCAGGGGCGCAGGGACAGGGAAACCTCAGAGACCCCTGTGGCTTTGCTTTAGCAAAGTTATCCCACCAAGTGTCGGTTATTGCTTTAGCAAGTCTCCTTCTCGAGGTCTCTCTTTGAGGACTGAGAGAGTATTAGGGTTCACGTATGTGAGTGCGAGCAGGAGCCTCTTTCGAGCTTTCTCCTTTCCTTTTACTGATTTTACTAGAAAACAGACGTCCCTGTTAGAATCATAGAATCATAGAATATCAGAGTTGGAACGGACCTCAAGAGGTCATCTAGTCCAACCCCCTGCTCAAAGCAGGACCAATTCCCAGCTAAATCATCCCAGCCAGGGCTTTGTCAAGCCGGGCCTTAAAAACCTCCAAGGAAGGAGACTCCACCACCTCCCTAGGTAACGCATTCCAGTGTTTCACCACCCTCCTAGTGAAATAGTTTTTCCTGATATCCAACCTGGACCTCCCCCACTGCAATTTGAGACCATTCCTCCTTATTCTGTCATCTGCCACCACTGAGAACAGCCGAGCTCCATCCTCTTTGGAACCCCCCTTCAGGTAGTTGAAGGCTGCTATCAAATCCCCCCTCATTCTTCTCTTCTGGAGACTAAACAATCCCAGTTCCCTCAGCCTCTCCTCATAAGTCATGTGCTCCAGACCCCTAATCATTTTTGTTGCCCTCCGCTGGACTCTTTCCAATTTTTCCTCATCCTTCTTGTAGTGTGGGGCCCAAAACTGGACACAGTATTCCAGATCAGGCCTCACCAATGTCGAATAAAGGGGAACGATCACGTTCCTCGATCTGCTGGCAATGCCCCTACTTATACAGCCCAAAATGCCGTTAGCCTTCTTGGGAACAAGAGCACACTGTTGACTCATATCCAGCTTCTCATCCACTGTGACCCCTAGGTCCTTTTCTGCAGAACTGCTACCTAGCCATTCGGTCCCTAGTCTGTAGCAGTGCATGGGATTCTTCCGTCCTAAGTGCAGGACTCTGCACTTGTCCTTGTTGAACCTCATCAGGTTTTTTTCGGCCCAATCCTCTAATGTGTCTAGGTCCCTCTGTATCCGATCCCTACCCTCTAGAGTATCTACCACGCCTCCTAGTTGAGTGTCACCTGCAAACTTGCTGAGAGTGCAGTCCACACCATCCTCCAGATCATTAATAAAGATATTAAACAAAACCGGCCCCAGGACCGACCCTTGGGGCACTCCGCTTGAAACCGGCTGCCAACTAGACATGGAGCCATTGATCACTACCCGTTGAGCCCGACGATCTAGCCAGCTTTCTATCCAGCTTACAGTCCATTCATCCAGCCCATACTTCTTTAACTTGGCGGCAAGAATACTGTGGGAGACGTATGTGAGTGCGAGCAGGAGCCTCTTTCGAGATTTCTCCTTTTATTGATTTTACTAGAAAACAGACGTGCCTGTTGAGAAGGTAAGAGCCTTGGAGAGGTTTTTAACCTGCTCAGTCTGATCCATCTGGTGCCAGCTGAATTCTAGGCATGGAAAACACTAGTTCAAGGTGGCAGAATTTTATAGCCCACCTGGGATTTTGTGCCATAGAATCACTGGGGACATTAGGGTTTGTCCTTTTCGTTTTACCTTTTCCTCCATCCTTTCTCTTGTTCCCCTCCCACCACCAAGAGTGGTGTGTGTGTGTGTGTGTTGCTGGGGGTGCTCTTCACCTCCCCTCGTGCGAAGTTGACACTGCAGGGGCTGTGCCTTTGTGAACATCAGCAACTCCTACTCCCTGCTGCAAGTACTGCTCTGGCTCACTGTAAATGGGGTGCTAGTGGAAGGGGAAATGGAGCCCCCTGGCACTCACTAAATGGGAAAGTGGTGGATTCTCCATCTCTTCATGTCATTGAATGAAGACTAGATGCCTTTGTGGAATGTTTCTGCCCAAAAAGTAACTATTGTCCTATGCAGGAAGCCTATGATATGCAGGGGCTTAGATGAGATGCTCTAAAGGTCTCTTGTGGCCATAAAGTCTCCTAATTTTGGAAACACTGAGTGTAGCATTGGGAGCAGCCTCTGACGTTTTACCGTCTAGCCGGATTGCTTCCTAGAATGAAGACGCATTGAGTGGGGTGATCCACAGAGAGTAGCTCAAACCTTCAAAGTGTCAGGCCAGTAGCAGGACATTAGCACTTCCGGGGATGGGTGGGTGTGGCAGTGACATCACAAAGGCCTTTTCAGGACCTCAGCGTATTGGTCAAAGGTGTTAGGGAGGTGGTGACCTCCGTGAGAGATGCTGACATCAGCCAGGCAGGACAGGGGCGCATGGCCAGGGAAACCTCAGAGACCCCTGTGGCTTTGCTTCAGCAAGTCTCCTTCTCGAGGTTTCTCTTGAGGACTGAGAGAGTATTAGGATTCACGTATTTGAGTGAGAGCAGGAGCCTCTTTCGAGTTGTCTCCTTTCCTTTTACTGATTTTACTAGAAAACAGACATCCCTGTTTAGAAAGTAAGAGCCTCCAAGAGGTTTTGGAACCTGCTCAGTCTGATCCATCTGGTGCCAGCTGAATTCTAGGCATGGAAAACACTAGTTCAAGGTGGCAGAATTTTAATCCCTCCCTGTGATTTTGTCTGGTAGAATCACTGGGGACATTAGGGTTTGTCCTTTTCGTTTTACCTTTTCCTCCATCCCTCCTTCCTTTCTCTTTATCTCTTACTTCTTTTGTCCTTTCTCTTGTTCCCCTCCCACCACCAGGAGTGGTATATGTGTGTGTGTGTGTGTGTTGCTGGCCAAACTAAAAGCAGAAGAAAATGAAAGAAAACATCAGAGACTGCTTCAATTAACAAAACTCAAGACACAGCAGAGAAAAAGAGAAGAAAAAGCCATCCTCCAGATCATTAATAAAGATATTAAACAAAACCGGCCCCAGGACCGACCCTTGGGGCACTACTCCGCTTGAAACCGGCTGCCAACTAGACATGGAGCCATTGATCACTACCCGTTGAGCCCGACGATCCAGCCAGCTTTCTATCCACCTTACAGTCCATTCATCCATCCCATACTTCTTTAACTTGGTGGCAAGAATACTGTGGGAGAGCGTATGAAAAGCTTTGCTAAAGTCAAGGAATAACACATCCACTGCTTTCCCCTCATCCACAGAGCCAGTTATCTCATCAAAGAAGGCAATTAGGTTAGTCAGGCACGACTTCCCCTTGGTGAATCCATGCTGACTGTTCCTGATCACTTTCCTCTCCTCTAAGTGTTTCATCATTGATTCCTTGAGGACCTGCTCCATGATTTTTCCAGGGACTGAGGTGAGGCTGACTGGCCTGTAGTTCCCCGGATCCTCCTCCTTCCCTTTTTTAAAGATGGGCACAACATTAGCCTTTTTCCAGTCATCCGGGACCTCCCTCGATCGCCATGAGTTTTCAAAAATAATGGCTAATGGCTGTGCAATCTCATCCGCCAAGTCCTTTAGCACCCTTGGATGCAGCGCATCCAGCCCCATGGAGTTGTGCACGTCCAGTTTTTCTAAATAGTCCCGAACCACTTCTTTCTCCACAGAGGGCTGGTCACCTTCTCCCCATATTGTGCTGCCCAGTGCAGCAGTCTGGGAGCTGACCTTGTTCGTGAAGACAGAGGCAAAAAAAGCATTGAGTACATTAGCTTTTTCCACATCCTCGGTCACTAGGTTGCCTCCCTCATTCAGTAAGGGGCCCACACTTTCCTTGACTTTCTTCTTGTTGCTAACATACCTGAAGAAACCCTTCTTGTTACTCTTAACATCTCTTGCTAGCTGCAACTCCAAGTGTGATTTGGCCTTCCTGATTTCACTCCTGCATGCCTGAGCAATATTTTTATACTCCTCCCTGGTCATTTGTCCAATCTTCCACTTCTTGTAAGCTTCTTTTTTGCGTTTAAGATCAGCAAGGATTTCACTGTTTAGCCAAGCTGGTCGCCTGCCATATTTACTATTCTTTCTACACATCGGGATGGTTTGTTCCTGCAACCGCAATAAGGATTCTTTAAAATACAGCCAGCTCTCCTGGACCCCTTTGCCCTTCATGTTATTCTCCCAGGGGATCCTGCCCATCTGTTCCCTGAGGGAGTCAAAGTCTGCTTTTCTGAAGTCCAGAGTCCGTATTCTGCTGCTCTCCTTTCTTCCTTGTGTCAGGATCCTGAACTCGACCATCTCATGGTCACTGCCTCCCAGGTTCCCATCCACTTTTGCTTCCCCTACTAATTCTTCCCTGTTTGTGAGCAGCAGGTCAAGAAAAGCTCTGCCCCTAGTTGGTTCCTCCAGCACTTGCACCAGGAAATTGTGCCCTACACGTTCCAAAGACTTCCTGGATTGTCTGTGCACCGCTGTATTGCTCTCCTAGCAGATATCAGGGTGATTAAAGTCTCCCATGAGAACCAGGGCCTGCGATCTAGCAACTTCTGCTAGTTGCCAGAAGAAAGCCTCGTCCACCTCATCCCTCTGGTCTGGTGGTCTATAGCAGACTCCAACCATGACATCCCCCTTGTTGCTCACACTTCTCAACTTTATCCAGAGACTGTCAGGTTTTTCTGCAGTTTCATACCAGAGCTCTGAGCAGTCATACTCCTCTCTTACATACAACGCAACTCCCCCACCTTTTCTGCCCTGCCTGTCCTTCCTGAACAGTTTATATCCATCCATGACAGTACTCCAGTCATGTGAGTTATCCCACCAAGTCTCTGTTATTCCAATCACATCATAGTTCCCTGACTGTGCCAGGACTTCCAGTTCTCCCAGCTTGTTTCCTAGGCTTCTTGCATTTGTGTATAGGCACTTAAGATAACTCATCGATCGTCCCTCTTTCTCAGCATGAGACAGGAGTCCTCCCCCCTTGCGCTCTCCTGCTTGTGCTTCCTCCCAGGATCCCATTTCCCCACTTACCTCAGGGCTTTGGTCTCCTTCCCCCGGTGAACCTAGTTTAAAGCCCTCCTCACTAGGTTAGCCAGCCTGCTGGCGAAGATGCTCTTCTCTCTCTTCGTTAGGTGGAGCCCGTCTCTGCCTAACACTCCTCCTTCTTGGAACACCATCCCATGGTTGAAGAATCCAAAGCCTTCTCTCCAACACCACCTGTGTAGCCATTCGTTGACTTCCACGATTCGACGGTCTCTACCCCGGCCTTTTCCTTGCACAGAGAGGATGGACGAGAACACCACTTGCGCCTCAAACTCCTTTATCCTTCTTCCCAGAGCCACATAGTCTGCAGTGATCCGCTCAAGGTCATCTCTGATCGCTCACCTTCCACATCACCGTCTTCTTAAGAACTTCCTCAACTGTTGCAGGAACTACTCAGAGAAACCTGCAGATGTAAGCCTCAGTGAGCTCTCCCCAAGCGAACTCCCAGTCAAACTCCCGCTCTTAGCCTCTGCTGTTCGCCGCTCCTTCTCCAAGTCTCTCTTGGAGGACTGAGAGAGTATTAGGGTTCACGTATTTGAGTGCGAGCAGGAGCCTCTTTCGAGTTTTTTCCTTTCCTTTTACTGATTTTACTAGAAAACAGACGTCCCTGTTGAGAAGGTAAGAGCCTCCAAGAGGTTTTGGAACCTGCTCAGTCTGATCCATCTGGTGCCAGCTGAATTCTAGGCATGGAAAACACTAGTTTAATGTGTCAGAATTTTATTCCCTCCCTGGGATTTTGTGCCGTAGAATCACTGGGGACATTAGGGTTTGTCCTTTTCGTTTTACCTTTTCCTCCATCCCTCCTTCCTTTCTCTTCATCTCTTACTTCTTTTGTCCTTTCTCCTGTTCCCCTCCCACCACCTATTAGAGGGGCGGATTATACCCATCAGTAGTATGTCCTGGATCTCCCTTTGTATAGCAGTTTTGTCATGAGGTGACTCCCGGTAGGGTGGGGTTCTAATTGGGTGAGCATTACCTGTGTTAATGGAGTGGTATGCCCGTTCGGTCCGTTTTGGCGTGGCTGAGAAAATTGGTGCAAAGCTTGTGCACAGCTCCTTGATCTGCTGTCGCTGCAGACGTCCAAGGGTCGTGGAGAGGTTCACCTCTTCTACGCCACCATCCTTTTTTTCTTCGTAATAGACACCTTTAGGCCACTTTGCGTTATTTGTTTTCTGGGCTGTAAACTGGCAAACCTTTAATTTTTTGGAATAAAAGGGCTTAAGAGAATTAACATGGTATACCTTGGGCTTTATGTTGGAGGTGGGGGAGGCTATGAGATAATTAACAGCTCCTAGGCGCTCCTGGACCGCGAATGGTCCTTTCCACGACGCTTCCATTTTATGGGCCTGGAGCGCCTTTAAGACCATGACTTGGTTTCCTACTTTGAAGGACCGTTCTCTGGAATGTTTATCATACCAGGCCTTTTGCTCTTTCTGAGCATTTTTTAGGTTTTCTTTAGCAAGGGCTAAAGAGTGTCGGAGGGTGCTTTGTAGGTTGCTTACAAAGTTTAGAATGTTAGTTCCTGGAGAAGGCGTAAGCCCCTCCCATTGCTGTTTCACCAACTGTAATGGCCCCTTAACCTCGCGGCCATACACAAGTTCAAATGGTGAAAACCCTAAACTGGGATGTGGTACAGCCCTGTAGGCGAAAAGCAACTGCTGCAACACTAGGTCCCAATTATTGGAGTGTTCATTTATGAATTTACATATTATGGCCCCCAAAGTTTTATTAAACCTCTCCACCAGGCCATTGGTTTTATGGTGGTAAGGGGTGGCAACCAAGTGATTCACCCCATGAGCTTCCCACAGGTTTTTCATGGTCCCTGCCAGGAAATTAGTTCCCGAATCTGCAAGGATGTTGGAGGGCCAATCTACCCCGGCAAAAATGTCTGTTAATGCCTGGCACACACTTTTAGCCCTGGTGTTGCTTAAGGGTACTGCTTCCGGCCATCGGGTAACAAAATCCATGAAAGTCAGTACGTACTGCTTTCCTTTGGGTGTCTTTTTGGGAAAAGGACCCAGAATATTCACAGCTACGTGCTGAAATGGGACCTTAATTATGGGTAGTGGCTGGAGAGGGGCTTTAACCTGGTCTTGGGGCTTTTCCACTCGTTGGTACACCTCACAAGACCGGACATAATTAGCAACGTCCTTGCCCATTCCCTCCCAGTGGAAGGACTTCCCCAACCGGTCCTTGGTTCTGTTCACCCCAGAATGGCCACTGGGATGATCGTGGGCTAAGCTCAAGAGCTTTACCCGATACTTAGTGGGAACTACCAACTGTCTTTGAGGATGCCAGTTTTTCTGGTGCCCACCAGAAAGAGTCTCCTTGTATAAAAGTCCTTGTTCTATAACAAACCGGGATCGGTTAGAAGAGCTGAGAGGCGGTGGGGTGCTCCACGCCGCCGCCCAAACTTTCTGAAGGCTGTTATCTGCTTCCTGCTCGGCCTGGAACTGTTTCCTTGATGCTGGAGACATCAGTTCCTCCTTGGATTGTGGACTGGGGCTTGGTCCCTCTGGAAGTGATGCAGGTGCTGGGGCTGTTTCCATTGACTGTGATCCGCTGTCCACTGGTGCACTATGTGGTATCTCAGGCTCTGGCTGAGCCTCTTGGGTAGGGTTATCTGCTGCTTCCGCCAGGTCAGGCTCGCTGGTGCCCTCTGGCGTTGGAGTTGTAGACGGGTTTGCAAGCGCTGGACTCAGTGCTGGCAATGGTCCTGGTGCTGGTTGCGTTGCCAGTTCCGGTTCTGGGACTGGCTTTGGCTGGGTCTCTGGGATTGGATTCACTACGGCTGTGGCAGTCGTTGGCAGGGGATCCGGTTCCACCACCTTTGTCTGGGTCTCTGGTAACACAGCCGGGGCCCTGGTGGACGGCTCAGGAACAGGGATGGGGGTGAAAGCTTGCTTAGCCTTTGCTACTTCCAGTTCATGCTTCCTTTCTTTTTCTCTCTCCTCCATCTCTTTTTTTTTTCAGCTCCATTTCTTTTTCTTTCAACTTCATCTCTCTCTTGTGGGCCTCCTCTTTGGCTTTTTCTTCTCTTTTTCTCTGCTGTGTCTTGAGTTTTGTTAATTGAAGCAGTCTCTGATGTTTTCTTTCATTTTCTTCTGCTTTTAGTTTGGCCAGTTCTATTTTTTTAGCTACTTCTTTGGTAGTCATTTTCCTGTTTTCTTGTGCTGGGTCACCCCCTCTGCAGTTGACTGAAACTGGGAAGCTCTCAGCTCTGGCTGCTGCTGAGTTAAGAGAGACTTTCTAACTAGCTACTCCCGAGGATGTAAAAAGAAAAAAAAAACAATTCAGCTTGTAAATTCCTTTTACCCTGTCGTTTGCTCATTTGAACACTTCTCTTAACAAAGGCCCTTGTTAAAAAAACTTAACACCTCTGCCTTCAGGCAAGGAGAGATAAGATATGCATCTATCTCCAGCTCTGCTTTTCAAGCAGCTAGAAGGAAAAAAAAATCTCACTGGCTTTGGGTTTAAAATGATCCCACCGCTACCACCATGTCAAGGCTGTATCCCCACTTTGAACTTTAGGGTACAAATGTAGGGGCCTACATGAAAACTTCTAAGCTTAACTACCAGCTTAGCTCTGGTCCGCTGCCACCGTCCCAAGGCTAATTTCCTTCCCTGGGTAGCCTTGAGAGACCTTCACCAATTCCCTGGTGAATACAGATCCAAACCCCTTGGATCTTAAAACAAGGAGAAATTAACCATTCCCCCTTCTTTCTCCCACCAACTCCTGGTGAATACAGATCCAACCCCCTTGGATCTAAAACAAGGAAAAAATCGATCAGGTTCTTAAAAAGAAGGTTTTTAATTAAAGAAAAAGGTAAAAATCATCTCTGTAAAATCAGTATGGAAATAACCATACAGGGTAATCAAACTTAAAGAGCTCAGAGGACTCCCCTCTAGTTTTAGGTTCAAAGTACAGCAAACAAAGATAAACACTCTAGTAAAAGGTACATTTACATGTTGAGAAAACAAAGGAAAACTAACACACCTTGCCTGGCTATTTACTTAGAAGTTAGAAATAGGAGAGACTTGTTTAGAAAGATGTGGAGAACCTGGATTGATGTCTGGTCCCTCTCAGTCCCGAGAGCGAACGCACAACCAAAACAAAGAACACAAACAAAAGCCTCCCCCCCCCACCCCCCCAAGATTTGAAATTATCTTGTCCCCTTATTGGTCCTTTAGGTCAGATGCCAGCCAGGTTACCTGAGCTTCTTAACCCTTTACAGGGAAAAGATTTTGGAGTCTCTGGCCAGAAGGGATTTTATAGTACTGTACACAGGACAGCTGTTACCCTTCCCTTTATAGTTATGACACAGGTTCTCATTCTTACCTGCTCAGTCTGATTCATCTGGTGCCAGCTGAATTCTCGGCATGGAAAACAGTAGTTTAAGGTGGCAGAATTTTCTTCCCTCCCTGGAATTTTGTCCCGTGGAATCACTGGGGAGACTAGGGTTTGTCCTTTTCGTTTTACCTTTTCCTCCATCCCTCCTTCCTTTCTCTTCATCTCTTACTTCTTTTGTCCTTTCTCTTGTTCCCCTCCCACCTCCAGGAGGGGTGTGTGTGTTGCTGGGGGTGCTCTTCACCTCCCCTTGTGGGAAGTTGATCCAAAACTGTCGGGTTCAAATAGTGCTTGGACTCCACTGACACTAGATGCTGCCATCCTGTGGCTTAGCATTAGTGTCTGGGATAACTTGGGGCAAGATCTCAACTTCCCCGCAACCCACTTCACTGCTGGCAGAATCCCTCCTGCCCCCCCTGCTAGGGCCGCCTCCCTGCGCAACCTGGGTTGGGGTGGAGAAGAGGGTTCTGATAACTTGAGCTGTGGTTTGGAGGTAGAACAGCTGTCAAGGGTACTGAGGGGGAGGTAGCAGGAGCTCACCCTACAAGGTGGTGGGTTGGCACTGGAGGTTAGTAGAAAGGACAAGAAGACTCCATTCTGGGGTTCAGGAGGTGAATTCAGCCCTCAGTGGTGGGCAGGTGCTGAGTGGAAATACTGCTGGTTCCAGGTGCCCTTAATTCCCCCTGATTCCTCGGGGCGTTTGAGTCTCTGACAGGTTCTCGTTCCTTTGCAGGAGGAGGACGTCACGGCCAAAGTGATGCACCAGCTCCGCATCATCCGCCACTTGCGCCAGGTGCCTGAGACACTGCAGGGGCTGCGCCTCTGAGGCCTTCAGCAACTCCCGCTCCCTGCTGCAGGTACTGCTCTGTCTCCCTGTAAATGGGGAGCTAGTGGAAGGGGAAATGGAGCCCCCTGGCACTCACTAAAAGGGAAAGTGGTGGATTCTCCATCTCTTGATGTCATTGAATGAAGACTAGATGCCTTTCTGGAATCTTTGTGCCCAAAAAGTAACTATTGTCCTATACAGGAAGCCTATGATATGCAGGGGGTTAGATGAGATGCTCTAAAGGTCTCTTCTGGCCATAAAGTGTATTAATTTTGGAAACACTGAGTGTAGCATTGGGAGCAGCCTCTAATGTTTTACTGTCTAACCGGCTTGCTTCCTAGAATGAAGACGCATTGAGTGGGGTGATCCACAGAGAGTAGCTCAAACCTTCAAAGTGTCAGGCCAGCAGCAGGATATTAGCACTTCAGGGGATGGGTGGGTGTGGCAGTGACATCACAAAGGCCTTTTGCAGGAGCTCAGCCTATTGGTCAAAGTTGTTAGGGAGGTGGTGACCTCAGAGAGAGATGCTCACATCAGCCAGGCATGACAGGAGCACAGGGCCAGGGAAACCTCAGAGACCCCTGTGGCTTTGCTTCAGCAAGTCTCCTTCTCGAGGTTTCTTTTTGAGGACTGAGAGAGTGTTAGGGTTGACGTATGTGAGTGCGAGCAGGAGCCTCTTTCGAGTTTTCTCCTTTCCTTTTACTGATTTTACTTGAAAATTAGAAGGTAAGAGCCTCCAAGAGGTTTTGGAACCTGCTCAGTCTGATCCATCTGGTGCCAGCTGAATTCTCGGCATGGAAAACAGTAGTTTAAGGTGGCAGAATTTTCTCCCCTCCCTGGAATATTGTCCCGTGGAATCACTGGGGAGACTAGGGTTTGTCCTTTTCGTTTTACCTTTTCCTCCATCCCTCCTTCCTTTCTCTTCATCTCTTACTTCTTTTGTCCTTTCTCTTGTTCCCCTCCCACCTCCAGGAGGGGTGTGTGTGTTGCTGGGGGTGCTCTTCACCTCCCCTTGTGGGAAGTTGATCCAAAACTGTCGGGTTCAAATAGTGCTTGGACTCCACTGACACTAGATGCTGCCATCCTGTGGCTTAGCATTAGTGTCTGGGATAACTTGGGGCAAGATCTCAACTTCCCCGCAACCCACTTCACTGCTGGCAGAATCCCTCCTGCCCCCCCTGCTAGGGCCGCCTCCCTGCGCAACCTGGGTTGGGGTGGAGAAGAGGGTTCTGATAACTTGAGCTGTGGTTTGAGGTAGAACAGCTGTCAAGGGTACTGAGGGGGAGGTAGCAGGAGCTCACCCGACAAGGTGGTAGGTTGGCACTGGAGGTTAGTAGAAAGGACAAGAAGACTCCATTCTGGGGTTCAGGAGGTGAATTCATCCCTCAGTGGTGGGCAGGTAGTCAGTTTAAATACTGCTGGTTCCAGGTGCCCTTAATTCCCCCTGATTCCTCGGGGCGTTTGAGTCTCTGACAGGTTCTCGTTCCTTTGCAGGAGGAGGACGTCACGGCCAAAGTGATGCACCCGCATCATCCGCCACTTGCGCCAGGTGCCTGAGACACTGCAGGGGCTGCGCCTCTGAGGCCTTCAGCAACTCCCGCTCCCTGCTGCAGGTACTGCTCTGGCTCCCTGTAAATGGGGAGCTAGTGGAAGGGGAAATGGAGCCCCCTGGCACTCACTAAAAGGGAAAGTGGTGGATTCTCCATCTCATGATGTCATTGAATGAAGACTAGATGCCTTTCTGGAATGTGTGTGCCCAAAAAGTAACTATTGTACTATACAGGAGGCCTATGATATGCAGGGGCTTAGATGAGATGCTGTAAAGGTCTCTTGTGGCCATAAAGTCTACTAATTTTGGAAACACAGTGTAGTATTGGGAGCAGCGTCTGATGTTTTACTGTCTAGCCGGCTTGCTTCCTAGAATGAAGACGCATTGAGTGGGGTGATCCACAGAGAGTACCTGTGTCAAGGCTGTATCCCCACTTTGAAGTTTAGGGTACAAATGTAGGGGCCTGCATGAAAACTTCTAAGCTTAACCACCATCCCAAGGCTAATTTCCTCCCCTGGGTAGCCTTGAGAAACCTTTCACCAATTCCCTGGGGAATACAGATCCAAACCCCTTGGATCTTAAAACAAGGAGAAATAAACCATCCCCCCTCCTTCCTCCCACCAACTTCTGGTGAATACAGATCCAACCCCCTTGGATCTAAAAGAAGGAGAAATTAACCATTCCCCTCCTTCCTCCCACCAACTCCTGGTGAATCAAGATCCAAACTCCTTGGATCTTAAAACAAGGAAAAATCAATCAGGTTCTTAAAAATAAGGCTTTTAATTAAAGAAAAAGGTAAAAATCATCTCTGTAAAATCAGTATGGAAATTAACCTTACAGGGTAATCAAACTTAAAGAGCTCAGAGGACTCCCCTCTAGTCTTAGGTTCAAAGTACAGCAAACAAAGATAAACACTCTAGGAAAAGGTACATTTACAAGTTGAGAAAACAAAGGAAAACTAACACGCCTTGTTTGAAATAGGAGAGACTTGTTTAGAAAGATGTGGAGAACCTGGATTGATGTCTGGTCCCTCTCAGTCCCGAGGGCGAACACCCACACAAACAAAGAACACAAACAAAAGCCTTCCCCTCCCCAAGATTTGAAAGTATCTTGTCCCCTTATTGGTCCTTTAGGTCAGATGCCAGCCAGGTTACCTGAGCTTCTTAACCCTTTAGAGGGAAAAGGATTTTGGAGTCTCTGGCCAGGAGGATTTTATAGTACTGTACACAGGACAGCTGTTACCCTTCCCTTTATAGTTATGACAACCTCAAACCTTCAAAGTGTCAGGCCAGCAGCAGGACATTAGCACTTGAGGGTTTGGTTGGGTGTGGCAGTGACATCACAAAGGCCTTTTGCAGGATGTCAGCTTATTGGTCAAATGTGTTAGGGAGGTGGTGACCTCAGAGAGAGATGCTGACATCAGCCTGGCAGGACAGGAGCACAGGGCCAGGGAAACCTCAGAGACCCTGTGGCTTTGCTTCAGCAAGTCTCCTTCTCGGGGTCTTTCTTTGAGGACTGAGAGAGTATTAGGGTTCACGTACGTGAGTGCGTGCAGGAGCCTCTTTCGAGTTTTCTCCTTTCCTTTTACTGATTTTACTAGAAAACAGACGTCCCTGTTTAGAAGGTAAGAGCCTCCAAGAGGTTTTGGCAGCTGCTCAGTCTGATCCACGTGGTGCCAGCTGAATTCTAGGCATGGAAAACAGTAGTTTAAGATGGCAGAATTTTATTCCATCCCTTGGATTTTGTGCCGTAGAATCACTGGGGACATTAGGGTTTGTCCTTTTTGTTTTACCTTTTCCTCCATCCCGCCTTCCTTTCTCTTCATCTCTTACTTCTTTTGTCCTTTCTCCTGTTCCCCTCCCACCACCAGGAGTGGTGTGTGTGTGTGTGTGTGTTGTTGGGGGTGCTCATTACCTCTCCTTGTGGGAAGTTCATCGAAAACTGTGGGGTTGAAATAGTGTTTGGACTCCACTGACACTAGATGCTGCCATCCTGTGGCTTAGCATTAGTGTCTGGGATGACTTGGGTCAAGATCTCAACTTCCCCGCAACCCACTTCGCTGCTGCCAGAATCCCTCCTGCCCCCCCTGCTAGAGCCGCCTCCCTGGCCAACCTGGGTGGGGGTGGAGAACAGTGTTTTTTTCATACATTCATAGATTCTAGGACTGGGAGGGACCTCGAGAGGTCATCGAGTCCAGTCCCCTGCCCGCATGGCAGGACCATGTAACGGACTTATTAGATAAGGGAAATGCGGTGGACCTAATATACCTGGATTTCAGTAAAGCGTTTGATACTGTACCCCATGAGGAATTATTGGTTAAACTGGAAAACATGGGGATCGATATGAAAATCCAGAGGTGGATAAAGAATTGGTTAATGGGGAGAATGCAGCGGGTCGTATTAAAGGGTGAACTGTCGGGTTGGAGGGAGGTTACTAGTGGAGTGCCTCAAGGTTCGGTTTTGGGACCCATTTTATTTAATCTATTTATAACTGACCTCGGAACCGATTGCAAGAGTGGGCTGATAAAGTTTGCGGATGATACGAAGGTGGGAGGAGTTGCAAATTCGGAGGAGGATAGGGATATTCTGCAGGGAGACTTGAATGAGCTTGTGAATTAGAGTGTCAGAAATAAGATGAAATTTAATAGTGAAAAGTGTAAGGTGATGCACTTGGGGATGACTAATAACAATTTTAGTTACAAGATGGGGACGCATTGGTTAGAAGTAACGGAAGAGGAGAAGGACCTAGGGGTCCTTGTAGACCGCAGGATGACTATGAGTCGACAATGTGACGTGGCTGTGAAAAAAGCCAATGCGGTCTTGGGATGTATTAGGCGAGGTATATCTAGTAGGGATAAGGAGGTCCTGCTTCCGTTGTATACGGCGCTGGTGAGACCTCATTTGGAGTACTGTGTGTAGTTCTGGTCTCCCATGTTTAAAAAAGATGAACTCAAATTGGAACGGGTGCAGAGAAGGGCGACTAGGATGATCAGAGGAATGGAAAACCTGTCGTATGAAAAGAGATTAGAGGAGCTCGGGTTGTTTAGTCTGACAAAACGAAGGCTGAGGGGGGATATGATTGCTATCTTTAAATATATCAGAGGGATAAATACAAGGGAGGGAGAGGAATTATTTCAGCTTAGGGTACTAATGTGGACACGAGAACCAATGGATATAAACTGGCCGTGGGGAAGTTCAGGCTTGAAATCAGACGAAGGTTTCTGACCGTCAGAGGGGTGAAATATTGGAACGGCCTTCCGAGGGAAACGGTGGGGGCAACGGACCTGTCTGGTTTTAAGATTAAGTTGGATAAGTTTATGGAGGGAATGGTTTAATGGTAAAACATAGTAGCCGAGGAAAACCAAGCAATGGTACGTAAATAGCATAATGGCAAACAAGGGTCAGGCTAGAGACTCTTGCCTACATGCTCGGGGTATTACTGATCGCCATATTTGGGGTCGGGAAGGAATTTTCCTCCAGGGTAGATTGATGAGCCGCTGGAGGTTTTTCGCCTTCCTCCGCAGCATGGGGCAGGGATCACTAGCAGGAGGGTCCCTGCCGATTGAAGTCACTAAAACACAGGATTGGGGACTTCAACGGCACAGTCCAGGGAAGGGTCTTGTGGCCTGCAGCATGCAGGGGGTCAGACCAGATGATCATAATGGTCCCTTCTGACCTTAAAGTCTATGAGTCTATGAGACCAAATACCATCCCTGATAGACATTTATCTAACCTACTCTTAAATATCTCAAGAGATGGAGATTCCACAACCTCCCTCGGCAATTTATTCCAGTGTTTAACCACCCTGACAGTTAGGAACTTTTTCCTAATGTCCAACCTAGACCTCCCTTGCTGCACTTTAAACCCATTGCTTCTGGTTCTATCCTTAGAGGCTAAGGTGAACAAGTTTTCTCCCTTCTCCTGATGACACCCTTTTAAATACCTGAAAACTGCTATCATGTCTCCTCTCAGTCTTCTCTTTTCCAAACTAAACAAAGCCAATTCTTTCAGCCTTCCTTCATAGGTCATGTTCTCAAGACCTTTAATCATTCTTGTTGCTCTTCTCTGGACCCTTTCCAATTTCTCCACATCTTTTTTAAAATGCGGTGCCCAGAACTGGACACAATACTCCAGCTGAGGCCTAACCAGAGCAGAGTAGAGCGGAAGAATGACTTCTCGTGTCTTGCTCACAACACACCTGTTAATACATCCCAGAATCAGGTTTGCTTTTTTTGCAACAGCATCACACTGTTGACTCATATTTAGCTTGTGGTCCACTATAACCCCTAGATCCCTTTCTGCCGTACTCCTTCCTAGACAGTCTCTTCCCATTCTGTATGTGTGAAACTGATTGTTCCTTCCTAAGTGGAGCACTTTGCATTTGTCTTTGTTAAACTTCATCCTGTTTAACTCAGACCATTTCTCCAATTTGTCCAGATCATTTTGAATTATGACCCTGTCCTCCAAAGCAGTTGCAATCCCTCCCAGTTTGGTATCATCCGCAAACTTAATAAGCGTACTTTCTATGCCAATATCTAAGTCGTTGATGAAGATATTGAACAGCGCCGGTCCCAAAACAGACCCCTGCGATACCCCACTCGTTATGGCTTTCCAGCAGGATTGGGAACTATTAATAACAACTCTCTGAGTACGGTTATCCAGCCAGTTATGCACCCACCTTATAGTAGCCCCATCTAAATTGTATTTGCCTAGTTTATCAATGAGAATATCATGCGAGACCGTATCAAATGCCTTACTAAAGTCTAGGTATACCACATCCACAGCCTCACCCTTATCCACAAGGCTCGTTATCCTATCAAAGAAAGCTATCAGATTGGTTTGACATGATTTGTTCTTCACAAATCCATGCTGGCTGTTCCCTATCACCTTACCACCTTCCAAGTGTTTGCAGATGATTTCCTTAATTACTTGCTCCATTATCTTCCCTGGCACAGAAGTTAAACTCACTGGGGTCTGTAGTTTCCTGGGTTGTTTTTATTTCCCTTTTTATAGATGGGCACTATATTTGCCCTTTTCCAGTCTTCTGGAATCTCTCCCGTCTCCCATGATTTTCCAAAGATAATAGCTAGAGGCTCAGATACCTCCTCTATTAGCTCCTTGAGTATTCTAGGATGCATTTCATCAGGCCCGGGTGACTTGCAGGCATCTAACTTTTCTAAGTGATTTTTAACTTGTTCTTTTTTTATTTTATCTGCTAAACCTACCCCCTTCCCATTAGCATTCACTATGTTAGGCATTCCTTCAGACTTCTCGGTGAAGACCGAAACAAAGAAGTCATTAAGCATCTCCGCCTGTTGCCTGCCCTAAAGGGCTCGAGGGGACAACAATGGTCCGTCGCCCGGTGTGCTTGGCACCAATAAAGACACCGAGGGGAGAAAGCAAGCCAAGTTTATTTCAGAGCTCTGAAATGGCACTAGGAGACCATCATGTCTCAAATCCAGTGCAACAAATACAAACAACTTTTACCTTTTATACTCCAAACTGTTTACATACATCTCTTTGTTTGGCTGTTCCCCCTTACCCCTCCCTTCCAGACAACTGTTACAATAAGCTCTACATAAGCTTGTGAGAAAACTTTCTCAGTCTTTGCGACCTTGAGTTAGACGCCTGCAAACTAACTACCCCGCTTCTTATCTCTATTATTTCTGCTAGTGTGAGTGAAACTGCAGCCATCTGCTAAAAAGCTGACATTACATTTCTGCTTCAGCCTACTTCAGAGCATGTAAACAGTTAGCATAGAAGTAGGTGAGAGTTCCCAAGATGGAGTTTGGGGGTTCAGATAGGCCCAGAGCAAAAGAGCTTCATCGGCACTTGTGGCCTTCCACTCTCCCGAGTTACCTGGTAGCTATGCCTAGTGGACCCCAACAATCCCTCCTTTGAGAACACTCAACAAACCTTTGTCAGAGTTTTCTCATACTCTAAAGACAGAATGCGATTAAGCTCCATGCAATCAGGATTATCAATGAGAGGGTATAAGGGAACTTCTGGGGTATGGGAGGTACAAATCTTACGTATGAGCACTTTACAGCAAATGAGCAAAAGAACAAGAACAAAACATATCACCACACCTGTGAACAAGATGCGAACAATGTTTTCCCCTATATCCCCTAGTTCCCCTAAACCAGGTATCCAACCCCAAAGGGAATCCAAAATAGTGGGTTCCCCTTCCTGGGCCTTCCACTGGTTAAAGGCCCGTTCAGCTGACAAGATGTGCTTGTTAATGTCCTGTGAAAACTCTGGGACATAGGTACAACACTCTTCTCCAATAAGGGCACATACAATTACAACAACCCAAATGCCCAGAAGATAAGAAGAATTATTGACACTTAAACAAGTCAAAAAAATAACAAGACCAAATACATAGGCCAGGTCGGCCTTCTGTGAGAAAATAAAACCAATGCTCAGGGTTCTCGCGGGGAGTATGCTGTGACTGTTCAGAAAGATCACAACGCATTCCCAGCGACCCTTACTGTCTTTTGAATAACAGCTTAAGTCCCAAATCGTCGTTAGCAGTCTTCTCCGCAGGCTGGACAGTCCACTGTTTAGGAGCGGGCACTGCTTTCAGTCGGGAGTGATGAATCCAGTTCTTGTGTCCTTCGACCTTTGCCGCTGTATGGGTGACAAGCAGGACGGTGTGGGGTCCCTTCCACTTCTCTTGGAGAGGCTCGTCCTTCCAGGTTCGCACGAGAACGGAGTCACCAGGCTGCAGGGAGTGGACCGGAGTATCCAGCAGAAGAGGCTGTGAATCTTTGGTATACCTGTGAAGAGAAGAAAGAACAGCAGACAGAGAGCACATGTACTGAGACAAGAAACCACACCCCATTTCCCATTCCCCTGCCAGAACTGGGGTACCATTCATAGGCCATGCTCTTCCAAACATAATCTCGAAGGGACTAAGCCCTATCCTACCCTTAGGGAGAGCACGAATGCGAAGTAACACAAGGGGCAAGGCATCAGGCCACTTAAGAGAGGCCTCCTGACAGACCTTTGAGAGGTGTCGCTTGAGTGTCTGATTTGTGCGTTCCACTACTCCACTGGCTTGTGGTCGCCAGGGTGTGTGGAGCTTCCAGGGGATTTGCAGAGCACTTGATATCTTTTGAACAATTTGAGATGTGAAGTGTGTTCCATTATCAGATTCCATCCACTGAGGAAGGCCGAAGCGAGGAATGATTTCCTTGACAAACTTAAGAGCCACTGTCTTGGCAGTGTTGTTGCGACATGGGAAGGCCTTAGGCCATCCGCTGAATCGATCCACTAAGACGAGAAGGTACCTGTACCCTTGGGTCCTGGGAAACTCAGTAAAGTCTATTTGCCACACCAATCCTGGGCCTGGGGTAGGTTACAGGGTGGCTGGTGGCACTGCTACTCCTGGTCGAGGGTTATTCTTTTGGCAGCTTAAACATTCAGCTTGTACCTGTGATGCTAGGGGTTTAAGTCCGGAGGTTAGAAAATATTTATTCATGAGCTGGGTAAGAGCCTCTCTGCCTGCGTGTGTGGTCTGATGCAGTTTCTGCAACACTGGTCGAATCAAGCCCTTGGGCAGGAGGATTTTTCCCTCTGTGGAATAAAGCCATCCCTCTTTTTCCTGGAGACCGAGACTGTCAGCCAGGTTTCTGTCCTCTTGGGAGTACTGAGGGGCTGCAAGCTCACCCACTGATGGGATGAGGGCATGCATTTGGGCATTCTCCTCAGTTGCTGATTTCAGGGTAGCAGCACGCTTGGCTTCCCTGTCTGCTCTGGCATTGCCCTTGGTTACATCTTAATCTTCCCTTTGATGGGCTTTGCAATGTACCACTGCTACTGCTGAGGGGAGTTGTACCGCTTCTAAAAGCCGGAGAATTTGAGCCCCATGCTTGACAGGAGAGCCTTGGGCTGTTAGCATTCCCCTTTGTTTCCACAAACCAGCGTGAGCATGCAATACCCCAAAAGCATACTTTGAGTCAGTAAAGATATTAACCCGTTTGTCTTTTGCCAGCTCGAGTGCACGAGTCAGGGCCACTAGTTCAGCAAGCTGGGCAGATGTTCCTGCCGGTAAACTCTCAGCTTCCACGGTATCATGAAGAGACACAATAGCATAACCAGCCCTCCTTTGCCCATCCACAACAGTACTACTTCCATCTGTATACCATTCCAAGTCAGCATTTGGGAGTGGCTGATCTTTTAGATCTGGGCGGCTAGAATACTGAACATCTATGATTTCTAGACAGTCATGTTCCTGCTTTTCTGTCTCTGGTAGCAGGGTAGCTGGATTAAGGGAGGGACAGGTCTGCAGGGTGACTTCAGGATTCTCTAACAGCTTCGCCTGGTACCGAGCAACCCGAGCCTGTGTGAGCCAAAGACCACCCTTAGTGTCCAGCAAGGCTTGGACCATATGGGGAACATACACTTGCACAGTTCCTCCCAGTGTCAGTTTCTCAGCTTCCCCAAGCACTAGAGCAGTAGCTGCGACCGCCCTCAAACAGGCTGGCCATCCCTTTGAAACTTGATCCAGTTGTTTAGAAAAGTATGCCACAGGACGTTTCCAGGCACCTAATAGCTGGGTAAGCATTCCCAAAGCTACCCCTTTTCGTTCATGCACATACAGTTGGAACGGCTTAGATATATCGGGCAAACCCAGGGCTGGAGCTTCCATTAGCTTCCTTTTCAAGATTTTAAATGCCCTGTCCGCTTCTGGGGACCAGTGAAAGGGGTCATGATCCGCTCCCTTAACACATTCATACAGAGGTTTAGCCCACAGTCCAAACTCTGGAATCCATATTCTGCAAAAACCTGCCATGCCCAGGAATGCCCTAAGCCGTTTACGGTTGCTGGGGATGGGAACTTGGCAGATAGCCTCCTTCCTTTCGTTTGAGAGCTGTCTCTCTCCCTGCCTGATGTGAAATCCCAGATATTGAACCTCTGAAAGAGCAATTTGGGCTTTGCTTTGAGATACCCTGTATCCTTGCAGTCCAATAAAGTTTAGGAGACTCACAGTAGCTCTGAGACAAGGGATTAGACCCACAGCAGCAATCAACAAGTCATCTACATATTGCAGCAGGAGGGCTCTGTCTGAATTATCCCACTCCTCCAAGTCTCTGGCCAAAGCCTGTCCAAACAGAGTGGGGGAATTTTTAAATCCTTGAGCCCATACTGTCCAACAAAGCTGCTTTTTAACCCTTCGTTTGTCTTCCTTATGCCTTGCAGATCTCACAGTTGCTTGGGCACATTCAGGCCCCCCTTTCTCTTGGTTGTCAGCCAAGTCTTGGCTGTGAACACTGTCCTTGGATGGCCTGCTAGCTGTATTTTCCTCTCAGTTAACTCATTCTGTTCTCTTTCCTTCTCCCTTTCTCGGCTTCTTCTAACTTCCAAAGGAACCTTCCGCTCTTCACTCATACACCTCTTCTCCAACCATTAACACATACTCATTGCCATCATACATCTTTCCCGTAACATAACTTCTGTGCAGAGCTTTGAAGCAACAAACCAGGACGAGCACACTCACTTCTGAGGATTCCACTCTGTACAACCTCTGGTGTCCAATAGCTTTCCCTTTAAACCTTAAATGCCTTCTCTGTCTTCATCCTTAGCCTTAGCTATAACCTGATTCCGCTCCACTTCAGACAACAGGGTTCTCATAAGTATATTACAATCATCCCAGTCAGGCTTATGACTAGCTAGACATCCTTCAAAGATAGAAATGAACTTGCTTGGATTCGTTGAAAATTCTCCTGCCTCTGCCTTAAAAGCAGCTAGATGTACAGGGTTAAAAGGTACATGCGAGTAGACAGATACTATCTGTGCTGGCCGTTCCTGAGTTCCCGGACGGGCTACCACACTCTCAGTAATCAACGGATACAATCCCACGGGCGGGGGGGTACTCTCTAAAGCCTGTGGGGGTGGAGGAGCCGAAGGGGACACCGATTCTGGCATTACAACAGTGGGAGGGTTCGGGGGTTTAGCAGCCGTTACTACCGAGCCTGTCGGAGTCAAATAGCACTTGAGCAAAATATCAGTCCTATTTCTTAACACCATAAACGTATACGCATAGAGATGTTCATTCCATTTACCGGTTCTCTGACAAAACAAAAGCAATTGAAGGATCGTGTTGTAATTAAGTGATCCTTCCGGTGGCCACCTTTCTTGGCACTCTAGCTGGTACTGAGGCCAATCAACTGTACAGAACCTTTTCAATTTACTTTTAATCAACTGATCAGATCCAAACACCTTCCAGTTCACCAGAATGCATTCTAAAGGTGTACACTGTACCCTGCCGGCTGTACTCTGTCCCTGCCCCATACCAAGGGAGACTCTGGGCGTCCCCAGGTCATAACAGGCAGACTCTGGGCGTCCCCAGGTCACAACAGACAAGTCCCCACTGGACTGTTCCTACCTTATCCAAGGGTCCGGTTCTGCACCGTCACCGTCGCCCTATCAACGGGACCGGTTCCCCACCGTCGCCCTATCAACGGGACCGGTTCCTCACCGTCGCCCGCAGCTGCTTCTCCACTGTCTGTGTGCGTTGCACCGTTGTGCCCTCCGGGGTCGAGCAAACCACGTCTCCGCCGAGGCCCCCGATGAAGTCACCGGTGCGCGCTGGGCGTCGGTCGTTGCTGTAATCCGTCGGCCACCAGGAGGGATCCGGGCAAGGCTAAATTTCAGCCTCGAGCCCACCCAGGGACGCCAAAACTGTTGCCTGCCCTAAAGGGCTCGAGGGGACAACAATGGTCCGTCGCCCGGTGTGCTTGGCACCAATAAAGACACCGAGGGGAGAAAGCAAGCCAAGTTTATTTCAGAGCTCTGAAATGGCACTAGAAGACCATCATGTCTCAAATCCAGTGCAACAAATACAAACAACTTTTACCTTTTATACTCCAAACTGTTTACATACATCTCTTTGTTTGGCTGTTCCCCCTTACCCCTCCCTTCCAGACAACTGTTACAATAAGCTCTACATAAGCTTGTGAGAAAACTTTCTCAGTCTTTGCGACCTTGAGTTAGACGCCTGCAAACTAACTACCCCGCTTCTTATCTCTATTATTTCTGCTAGTGTGAGTGAAACTGCAGCCATCTGCTAAAAAGCTGACATTACATTTCTGCTTCAGCCTACTTCAGAGCATGTAAACAGTTAGCATAGAAGTAGGTGAGAGTTCCCAAGATGGAGTTTGGGGGTTCAGATAGGCCCAGAGCAAAAGAGCTTCATCGGCACTTGTGGCCTTCCACTCTCCCGAGTTACCTGGTAGCTATGCCTAGTGGACCCCAACACGCCATTTCCAAGTTTCCTGTTACTGTTTCTCCCTCTTCACTAAGCAGTGGGCCTACCCTGTCTTTGGTCTTCCTCTTGCTTCTAATGTATTGATAAAAAGTCTTCTTGTTTCCCTTTATTCCCGTAGCTAGTTTGAGCTCATTTTGTGCCTTTGCCTTTCTAATCTTGCCCCTGCATTCCTGTGTTGTTTGCCTATATTCATCCTTTGTAATCTGTCCCAGTTTCCATTTTTTATATGACTCCTTTTTATTTTTTAGATCATGCAAGATCTCATGGTTAAGCCAAGGTGGTCTTTTGCCACATTTTCTATCTTTCCTAACCAGCGGAATAGCTTGCTTTTGGGCCCTTAATAGTGTCCCTTTGAAAAACTGCCAACTCTCCTCAGTTGTTTTTCCCCTCAGTCTTGATTCCCATGGGACCTTACCTATCAGCTCTCTGAGCTTACCAAAATCTGCCTTCCTGAAATCCATTGTCTCTATTTTGCTGTTCTCCCTTCTACCCTTCCTTAGAATTGCAAACTCTATGATTTCATGATCACTTTCACCCAGGCTGCCTTCTACTTTCAAATTCTCAACGAGTTCCTCCCTATTTGTTAAAATCAAGTCTAGAACAGCTTCCCCCCAGTAGCTTTTTCAACCTTCTGAAATAAAAAGTTGTCTCCAATGCAGTCCAGGAATTTGTTGGATAGTCTGTGCCCCGCTGTGTTATTTTCCCAACATATAGCCGGATAGTTGAAGTCCCCCATCACCACCAAATCTTGGGCTTTGGATGATTTTGTTAGTTGCTTAAAAAAAGCCTCATCCACCTCTTCCACCTGGTTAGGTGGCCTGTAGTAGACTCCTAGCATGACATCTCCCTTGTTTTTTACCCCTTTTAGCCTAACCCAGAGACTCTCAACACTTCCGTCTCCTATGTCCATCTCTACCTCAGTCCAAGTGTGTACATTTTTAATATACAAGGCAACACCTCCTCCCTTTTTCCCCTGTCTATCCTTCCTGAGCAAGCTGTACCCATCCACACCAACATTCCAATCACGTGTATTATCCCACCAAGTTTCAGTGATGCCAACAATGTCATAGTTGTATTTATTTATTAGCACTTCCAGTTCTTCCTGCTTATTCCCCATACTTCTCGCATTTGTATATAGTCATCTAAGATACTGGTTTGATCTTTCCTCCCAGTTTTGTCCTGACCCTCCTTTCTCTCTGACAATATAGCCCACACTCCCTCTCGTTTTTGACCCATCTCCCCGGTCTCCATGTTCCCCACTTACCTGTGGGCTTTGCTCACCTGTCCCCGTCGAACCTAGTTTAAAGCCCTCCTCACTAGGTTAGCCAGTCTGTGTCCAAAGGTACTAATAACTTGAGCTGTGGTTTGGAGGTGGAACAGCTGTCAAGGGCACTGAGGGGGAGATAGCAGGAGCTCATCCTTCAAGGAGGAGGGTTGGCACTGGAGGTTACTAGAAAGGACAAGAAGACTCCATTCTGGGGTTCAGGAGGTGAATTTATCCCTCAGTGGTCGGCAGGTGCTGGGTGGAAATACTGCTGGTTCCAGGTGCCCTTAATTCCTCCAGATTCCTCGGGGCGTTTGAGTCTCTGACAGGTTCTCGTTCCCTTGCAGCAGGAGGACGTCACGGCCAAAAGTGATGCACCAGCTCCGCATCATCCGGCACTTGCGCCAGATTCCTGAGACACTGCAGGGGCTGTGCCTCTGAGGCCATCAGCAACTCCCGCTCCCTGCTGCAGGTACTGCTCTGTCTCACTGTAAATGGGGAACTAGTGGAAGGGGAAATGGAGCCCCCTGGCACTCACTAAAAGGGAAAGTGGTGGATTCTCCATCTCTTGATGTCATTGAATGAAGACTAGATGCCTTTCTGGAATGTGTGTGCCCAAAAAGTAACTATTGTACTATACAGGAGGCCTATGATATGCAGGGGCTTAGATGAGATGCTCTAAAGGTCTCTTGTGGCCATAAAGTCTACAAATTTTGGAAACACTGAGTGTAGTATTGGGAGCAGCCTGTGATGTTTTACTGTCTAGCCGGCTTGCTTCCTAGAATGAAGACGCATTGAGTGGGGTGATCCACACAGAGTAGCTCAAACCTTCAAAGTGTCAGGCCAGCAGCAGGACATTAGCACTTCCGGGGATGGGTGGGTGTGGCAGTGACATCACAAAGGCCTTTTCAGGACCTCAGCCTATTGGTCAAAGGTGTTAGGGAGGTGGTAACCTCAGAGAGAGATGCTGACATCAGCCAGGCAGGACAGGGGCGCAGGGCCAGGGAAACATCAGAGACCCCTGTGACTTTCATAGAATCATAGAATCATAGAATATCAGGGTTGGAAGGGACCTCAAGAGGTCATCTACTCCAACCCCGTCCTCAAAGCAGGACCAATTCCCAACTAAATCATCCCAGCCAGGGCTTTGTCAAGCCGGGCCTTAAAAACCTCCAAGGAAGGAGACTCCACCACCTCCCTAGTTAACGCATTCCAGTGCTTCACCACCCTCCTAGTGAAATAGTGTTTCCTAATATCCAACCTGGACCTCCCCCACTGCAACTTGAGACCAAGGCTCCTTGTTCTGTCATCTGCCACCACTGAGAACAACCGAGCTCCATCCTCTTTGGAACCCCCCTTCACGTAGTTGAAGGCTGCTATCAAATCCCCCCTCATTCTTCTCTTCTGGAGACTAAACAATCCCAGTTCCCTCAGCCTCTCCTCATAAGTCATGTGCTCCAGACCCCTAATCATTTTTGTTGCTCTCCACTGGACTCTTTCCAATTTTTCCACATCCTTCTTGTAGTGTGGGGCCTGTCGGAGAAAAACAGAGTTCTCACTATTTGTTTAGGTACAGCAAGTCAGATGCTTTATTAACTCTCACAATTGCCCAGAGGGAGAGAGCTAAGCAGGTCTCTCCCAGGAAACTAATTACAGCAAGCATTTATACCTTTCATTACAGAAATAACGAGGGACAGCTGCGTTTTGTTTATACATAGGCCATCTTGATATCTCATTTCGTCACTTGTTTTGACTCTTGCCAACATACAATATTTTCTATACCTTATCTACACAAGGTCTTCTACACCTTATCTATACCAGGTCATAATGACTTCTTACACAGTTCTTTCTCACCCGCCTCACACATTCCTCGCTTCTACAAATCTCGCGTTATTAGGGTTACAGTTAGCCTAACTCTTGCTAACGAACTGTCATGCATTGCATCCCCTTCCTGTGAGCTCTTTCTCTGCTTCCACAGGCCCAAAACTGGACACAGTATTCCAGATGAGGCCTCACCAATGTCGAATAAAGGGGAACGATCACGTTCCTCGATCTGCTGGCAATGCCCCTACTTATACAGCCCAAAATGCCGTTAGCCTTCTTGGCAACAAGAGCACACTGTTGACTCATATCCAGCTTCTCGTCCACTGTGACCCCTAGGTCCTTTTCTGCAGAACTGCTACCTAGCCATTCGGTCCCTAGTCTGTAGCAGTGCATGGGATTCTTCCGTCCTAAGTGCAGGACTCTGCACTTGTACTTGTTGAACTTCATCAGGTTTTTTTTGGCCCAATCCTCTAATTTGTCTAGGTCCCTCTGTATCCGATCCCTACCCTCTAGCGTATCTACCACGCCTCCTAGTTTAGTGTCATCTGCAAACTTGCTGAGAGTGCAGTCAACACCATCCTCCAGATCATTAATAAAGATATTAAACAAAACCGGCCCCAGGACCGACCCTTGGGGCACTACTCCGCTTGAAACCGGCTGCCAACTAGACATGGAGCCATTGATCACTACCCGTTGAGCCCGACGATCCAGCCAGCTTTCTATCCACCTTACAGTCCATTCATCCATCCCATACTTCTTTAACTGGCAAGAATACTGTGGGAGAGCGTATCAAAAGCTTTGCTAAAGTCAAGGTATCAAAAGCTTTGCTAAAGTCAAGGAATAACACATCCACTGCTTTCCCCTCATCCACAGAGCCAGTTATCTCATCATAGAAGGCAATTAGGTTAGTCAGGCACGACTTCCCCTTGGTGAATCCATGCTGACTGTTCCTGATCACTTTCCTCTCCTCTAAGTGTTTCATCATTGATTCCTTGAGGACCTGCTCCATGATTTTTCCAGGGACTGAGGTGAGGCTGACTGGCCTGTAGTTCCCCGGATCCTCCTCCTTCCCTTTTTTAAAGATGGGCACTACATTAGCCTTTTTCCAGTCATCCGGGACCTCCCTCGATCGCCATGAGTTTTCAAAAATAATGGCTAATGGCTGTGCAATCTCATCCGCCAAGTCCTTTAGCACCCTCGGATGCAGCGCATCCAGCCCCATGGAGTTGTGCACGTCCAGTTTTTCTAAATAGTCCCGAACCACTTCTTTCTCCACAGAGGGCTGGTCACCTTCTCCCCATATTGTGCTGCCCAGTGCAGCAGTCTGGGAGCTGACCTTGTTCGTGAAGACAGAGGCAAAAAAAGCATTGAGTACATTAGCTTTTTCCACATCCTCAGTCACTAGGTTGCCTCCCTCATTCAGTAAGGGGCCCACACTTTCCTTGACTTTCTTCTTGTTGCTAACATACCTGAAGAAACCCTTCTTGTTACTCTTAACATCTCTTGCTAGCTGCAACTCCAAGTGTGATTTGGCCTTCCTGATTTCACTCCTGCATGCCTGAGCAATATTTTTATACTCCTCCCTGGTCATTTGTCCAATCTTCCACTTCTTGTAAGCTTCTTTTTTGCATTTAAGATCAGCAAGGATTTCACTGTTTAGCCAAGCTGGTCGCCTGCCATATTTACTATTCTTTCTACACATCGGGATGGTTTGTTCCTGCAACCGCAATAAGGATTTTTTAAAACACAGCCAGCTCTCCTGGACCCCTTTGCCCTTCATGTTATTCTCCCAGGGGATCCTGCCCATCTGTTCCCTGAGGGAGTCAAAGTCTGCTTTTCTGAAGTCCAGGGTCCGTATTCTGCTGCTCTCCTTTCTTCCTTGTGTCAGGATCCTGAACTCGACCATCTCATGGTCACTGCCTCCCAGGTTCCCATCCACTTTTGCTTCCCCTACTAATTCTTCCCTGTTTGTGAGCAGCAGGTCGAGAAAAGCTCTGCCCGTAGTTGGTTCCTCCAGCACTTGCACCAGGAAATTGTGCCCTACACTTTCCAAAAACTTCCTGGATTGTCTGTGCACCGCTGTATTGCTCTCCTAGCAGATATCAGGGTGATTAAAGTCTCCCATGAGAACCAGGGCCTGCGATCTAGCAACTTCTGCTAGTTGCCAGAAGAAAGCCTCGTCCACCTCATCCCCCTGGTCTGGTGGTCTATAGCAGACTCCAACCGTGACATCCCCCTTGTTGCTCACACTTCTCAACTTTATCCAGAGACTCTCAGGTTTTTCTACAGTTTCATACCGGACCTCTGAGCACTCATACTCCTCTCTTACATACAATGCAACTCCCCCACCTTTTCTGCCCTGCCTGTCCTTCCTGAACAGTTTATATCCATCCATGACAGTACTCCAGTCATGTGAGTTATCCCACCAAGTGTCGGTTATTGCTTCAGCAAGTCTCCTTCTCGAGGTCTCTCTTTGAGGACTGAGAGAGTATTAGTGTTCACATGTGTGAGTGCGAGCAGGAGCCTCTTTGGAGTTTTCTCCTTTCCTTTGACGGATTTTACTAGAAAACAGACGTCCCTATTTAGAAGGTAAGAGCCTCCAAGAGGTTTTGGAACCTGCTCAGTCTGATCCATCTGGTGCCAGCTGAATTCTAGGCATGGAAAACACTAGGTTAAGGTGGCAGAATTTTATTCCCTCTGTGGGATTTTGTCCCGTAGAATCACAGGGGACATTAGTGTTTGTCATTTTCGTTTTACCTTTTCCTCCATCCCTCCTTCCTTTCTCTTCATCTCTTACTTCTTTTGTCCTTTCTCCTGTTCACCTGCCACCACCAGGAGTGGTGTGTGTGTGTGTGTGTGTGTGTGTGTGTGTGTGTGTTGCTGGGGGTGCTCTTCACCTCCCCTTGTGGGAAGTTGATCCAAAACTGTGGGGTTGAAATAGTGCTTGAACTCCAATGACACTAGATGCTGCCATCCTGTGGCTTAGCATTAGTGTCTGGGATGATTGGGGCAAGATCTCAACCTCCCCGCAACCCACTTCACTGCTGGCAGAATCCCTCCTGCCCCCCCTGCTTGAGCCGCCTCCCTGCCCAACCTGGGTGGGGGTGGAGAAGAGGGTTCTGATAACTTGAGCTGTGGTTTGGAGGTAGAACAGCTGTCAAGGGTACTGAGGGGGAGGTAGCAGGAGCTCACCCTACAAGGTGGTGGGTTGGCACTGGAGGTTACTAGAAAGGACAAGAAGACTCCATTCTGGGGTTCAGGAGGTGAATTCATCCCTCAGTGGTGGGCAGGTAGTCAGTTTAAATACTGCTGGTTCCAGGTGCCCTTAATTCCCCCTGATTCCTCGGGGCGTTTGAGTCTCTGACAGGTTCTCATTCCCTTGCAGTAGGAGGGCGTCACGGCCAAAGTGAGGCACCAGCTCCGCATCATCCATCACTTGCGCCAGGTGCCTGAGACACTGCAGGGGTTGTGCCTCTGAGGCCTTCAGCAACTCCCGCTCCCTGTTGCAGGTACTGCTCTGGCTCACTGTAAATGGGGAGCTAGTGGAAGGGGAAATGGAGCCCCCTGGCACTCAGTGAAAGGGAAAGTGGTGGATTCTCCATCTCTTGAAGTCATTGAATGAAACTAGATGCCTTTCTGGAATGTTTGTGCCCAAAAAGTAACTATTGTCCTATACAGGAAGCCTATGATATGCAGGGGGTTAGATGAGATGCTCTAAAGGTCTCTTCTGGCCATAAAGTGTATTAATTTTGGAAACACTGAGTGTAGCATTGGGAGCAGCCTCTAATGTTTTACTGTCTAACCGGCTTGCTTCCTAGAATGAAGACGCATTGAGTGGGGTGATCCACAGAGAGTAGCTCAAACCTTCAAAGTGTCAGGCCAGCAGCAGGATATTAGCACTTCAGGGGATGGGTGGGTGTGGCAGTGACATCACAAAGGCCTTTTGCAGGAGCTCAGCCTATTGGTCAAAGTTGTTAGGGAGGTGGTGACCTCAGAGAGAGATGCTCACATCAGCCAGGCAAAACAGGGGCGCAGGGCCAGGGAAACCTCAGAGACCCCTGTGGCTTTGCTTCAGCAAGTCTCCTTCTCGAGCTCTCTTTGAGGACTGAGAGAGTATTAGGGTTCACATATGTGAGTGTGAGCAGGAGCCTCTTTCGAGTTTTCTCCTTTCCTTTTACCCATTTTACTAGAAAACAGAAGTCCCTGTTGAGAAAGTAAGTGCCTCGGAGAGGTTTGTAACCTGTTCAGTCTGATCCACCTGGTGCCATCTGAATTCTAGGCATGGAAAACACTAGTTTAAGGTGGCAGAATTTTATTCCCTCCCTGGGATTTTGTCCCGTAGAATCACTGGGGATATTAGGAAAACAACAAGGAGTCTGGTGGCACCTTAAAGACTAACAGATTTATTTGGGCATAAGCTTTCGTGAGTAAAAACCTCACTTCTTCGGATGCATAGAGTGAAAGTTACAGATGCAGGCATTATATACTGACACATGGAGAGCAGGGAGTTACTTCACAAGTGGAGAACCAGTGTTGACAGGGCCAATTCAAAAATCAGGGTGGATGTAGTCCACTCCCAATAATAGTTGAGGAGGTGTCAATTCCAGGAGAGGAAAAGCTGCTTCTGTAGTGAGCCAGCCACTCCCAGTCCCTATTCAAGCCCAGATTAATGGTGTTGAATTTGCAAATGAATTTTAGTTCTGCTGTTTCTCTTTGAAGTCTGTTTCTGAAGTTTTTTTGTTCAATGATAGTGACTTTTAAATCTGTAATAGAATGACCAGGGAGATTGAAGTGTTCACTTACTGGCTTATGTATGTTACCACTCCTGATGTCCGATTTGTGTCCATTTATTCTTTTGCGGAGGGACTGTCCGGTTTGGCCAATGTACATGGGAGAGGGGCATTGCTGGCACATGATGGCATATATGACATTAGTGGATGTGCAGGTGAATGAGTCCCTGATGGTGTGGCTGATGTGGTTGGGTCCTCTGATGCTGTTGCCAGAGTAGATATGGGGACAGAGTAGGCAACGAGGTTTGCTACGGGGATAGGTTCCTGGGTTGGTGTTTCTGTGGTGTGGTGTGTAGTTGCTGGTGAGTATTTGCTTCAGGTTGGGGGGTTGTCTGTAAGCGAGGACTGGCCTGCCTCCCAAGGTCTGTGAGAGTGAGGGATCATTTTCCAGGATAGGTTGTAGATCGTGGATAATGCGCTGGAGAGGTTTTAGCTGGGGGCTGTATGTGATGGCCAGTGGTGTTCTGTTATTGTTCTTGTTGGGCCTGTCCTGTAGTAGGTGATTTCTGTGTACCCGTCTTGCTCTGTCAATCTGTTTCCTCACTTCCCCAGGTGGGTATTGTAGTTTACGAATGCTTGATAAAGATCTTGTAGGTGTTTGTCTCTGTCTGAGGGGTTGGAGCAAATTCGGTTGTATCTTAGGGCTTGGCTGTAGACAATGGATCGTGTGACGTGTCTTGGATGGAAGCCGGAGGCATGTAGGTACATATAGCGGTCAGTAGGTTTCCGGTATAGGGTGGTGTTTATGTGACCATCACTTATTTGTACTGTAGTGTCCAGGAAGTGGATCTCTTGTGTGGACTGGTCCAGGCTGAGGTTGATGGTGGGGTGGAAATTGTTGAAGTCCAGGTGGAATTCTTCAAGGGCCTCCTTTCCGTGGGTCCATATGATGAAGATGTCGTCAATGTAGCGCAAGTAGAGGAGGGGCACTAGGGGACGAGAGCTGAGGAAGCGTTGTTCTAAGTCAGCCATAAAAATGTTGGCATACTGTGGGGCCATGCGAGTACCCATAGCAGTGCCACTGACTTGAAGGTATAAGTTGTCCCCAAATCTGAAGTGGTTGTGGGTGAGGACAAAGTCACAAAGCTCAGCCACCAGGCTTGCTGTGGCCTCATCAGGGATACTGTTCCTGACAGCTTGTAGTCCATCCTCATGTGGAATATTGGTAGAAAGTGCTTCTACATGCATGGTGGCCAGGATGGTGTTTCCAGGAAGAACATCAATGCATTGTAGTTTCCTCAGGAAGTTGGTGGTGTCTCGAAGATAGCTGGGAGTGCTGATAGCATAGGGCCTGCGGAGAGAGGCCAAATAGCCAGATAATCCTGCCGTCAGAGTGCCAATGCCTGAGATGATGGGGCGTCCAGGGTTTCCGGGTTTATGGATCTTGGGTAGCAGATAGAATACCCCTGGTCGGGGTTCTGGGGGTGTGTCCATGTAGATTTGTTCCCGTACTGTAGCTGGGAGTTTCTTGAGCAGATGGTGTAGTTTCTTTTGGTATTCCTCAGTGGGATCAGAGGATAGTGGCCTGTAGAATGTGGTCTTGGAGAGTTGCCTGGCAGCCTCCTGTTCGTAATCTGACCTGTTCATTATGACTACAGCACCTCCTTTGTCAGCCCCTTTGATGATAATGTCAGAGTTGTTTCTGAGGCTGTGGATGGCATTGCGTTCTGTACGGCTGAGGTTATGGGACAAGTGATGTTGTTTGTCCACAATTTCAGCCTGTGCACGTCTGCGGAAACACTCTATGTAGAGGTCCAGTCTGTCATTTCGACCGTCAGGAGGAGTCCACGCAGAATTCTTCTTTTTGTAGTGTTGGTAGGAGGGTTCCTGTGGGTCAGTGCACTGTTCAGTGGTGCGTTGAAAATATTCCTTGAGTCGGAGACGAGGAAAGTAGGCTTCCAGATCACCGCAGAAGTGTATCATGTTCGTGGGGACGGTGGGACAGAAAGAGAGTCCCCGAGATAGGACAGACTCTTCTGCTGGGCTAAGCGTGTGGTTGGAAAGATTGACAATGTTGTTAGATGAGTTGAGGGTACCATTGTTATAGCCCCTAGTGGCAGGTATTAGTTTAGATAACTTACAGTCCTTTTTCCTCTGTAGAGAAGTGAAGTGTGCATTGTAAATGGCTTGTCTCATTTTTGTAAAGTCCAGCCACGTGGAAGTTTGTGTAGAAGGCTGGTATTGTATGAGAGTCTCCAGTTCTGAGAGCTCATTCTTGATCTTCTCCTGTCTGCTGTACAGGATGCTGATCAGGTGGTTCCTCAGTTTCTTTGAGAGAGTGTGTGGCACAATCTCTCACCGTACTCAGTGTAGTATGTTGATTGCAATGGATTTTTTACCTTCAGTCCTTTTGGTATGATGTCCATCTGTTTGCATTTGGAGAGGAAGATGATGTCTGTCTGTATCTGTGCAAGTTTTTTGTTGAGGTTGATGGATTTCCACTCCCTACGGCTAAATTTAGTGCCTTGCATGGTGTCAAGTATCAGGGGGTAGCCATGTTAGTCTGTATCTACAAAAACAACAAGGAGTCTGGTGGCACCTTAAAGACTAACAGATTTATTTGGGCATAAGCTTTCGTGAGTAAAAACCTCACTTCTTCGGATGCATAGAGTGAAAGTTACAGATGCAGGCATTATATACTGACACATGGAGAGCAGGGAGTTACTTCACAAGTGGAGAACCAGTGTTGACAGGGCCAATTCAAAAATCAGGGTGGATGTAGTCCACTCCCAATAATAGATGAGGAGGTGTCAATTCCAGGAGAGGAAAAGCTGCTTCTGTAGTGAGCCAGCCACTCCCAGTCCCTATTCAAGCCCAGATTAATGGTGTTGAATTTGCAAATGAATTTTAGTTCTGCTGTTTCTCTTTGAAGTCTGTTTCTGAAGTTTTTTTTGTTCAATGATAGTGACTTTTAAATCTGTAATAGAATGACCAGGGAGATTGAAGTGTTCACATACTGGCTTATGTATGTTACCATTCCTGATGTCCCACATGGGGACATTAGGGTTTGTCCTTTTCCTTTTACCTTTTCCTCCATCCCTCCTTCCTTTCTCTTCATCTCTTACTTCTTTTGTCCTTTCTCTTGTTCCCCTCACACCACCAGGAGTGGTGTGTGTGTGTGTGTGTGTGTGTGAGTGTGTGTGTGGTGCTGATGGTTCTCTTCTCCTCCCCTTGTGGGGAGTTGATCCAAAACTGTGGGGTTGAAATAGTGCTTGGACCCCACTGACAGTAGATGCTGCCATTGTGTGACTTAGCATTAGTGTCTGGGATGACTTGGGTCAAGATCTCAACCTCCCTGCAACCCACTTCACTGCTGTCAGAATCCCTCCTGCACACCCTGTTAGAGCCGCCTCCCAGCCCAACCTGTGTCGGGGTGGAGAAGAGGGTTCTGATGACTTGAGCTGTGGTTTGGAGGTGGAATATCTGTGAAGGGCACTGAGCAGGAGGTAGCAGGAGCTCACCCTACAAGGAGGGGGGTTGGCTCTGGAGGTTTCTAGAAAGGACAAGAAGACTCCATTTTGGGGTTCAGGAGGTGAATTCATCTCTCATTGATGGGCAGGTGCTGGGTGGAAATACTGCTGGTTCCAGGTTCCCTTAATTCCCCCTGATTCCTCGGGGCGTTTGAGTCTCTGACAGGTTCTCGTTCCCTTGCAGCAGGAGGACGTCACGGCCAAAATGATGCACCAGCTCCGCATCATCCTGCACTTACGCCACATGCCTGAGACACTGCAGGGGCTGTGCCTCTGAGGCCTTCAAGAACTCCCGCTCCCTGCTGCAGGTACTGCTCTGGCTCACTGTAAATGGGGAGCTAGTGGAAGGGGAAATGGAGCCCCCTGGCACTCACTAAAAGGGAAAGTGATGGATTCTCCATCTCTTAATGTCATTTAATTTAGACTAGATACCTTTCTGGAATGTTTGTACCCAAAAAGTAACTATTGTACTATACAGGAAGCCCATGATATGCAGGGGCTTAGATTAGATGCTCTAAAGGTCTCTTCTGGCCATAAAGTGTAGTAATTTTGGAAACACGGAGTGTAGCATTGGGAGCAGCCTCTGATGTTTTATTGTCTAGCCGGCTTGCTTCCTAGAATGAAGACCCATTGAGTGGGGTGATTCACACAGAGTAGCTCAAACCTTCAAACTGTCAGGCCAGCAGGAGGACATTAGCACTTCAGGGTTTGGTTGGGTGTGGCAGTAACATCACAAAGGCCTTTTGCAGGACGTCAGCTTATTGGTCAAATGTGTTAGGGAGATGGTGACCTCAGAGAGAGATGCTGACATCAGAGAGAGATGCTGACATGAGGGCCAGGGAAACCTCAGAGACCCCTCTGGCTTTGCTTCAGCAAGTCTCCTCCTTGAGGTCTCTCTTTGAGGAAAGTAAGTGCCTCGGAGAGGTTTGTATCCTGTTCAGTCTGATCCACCTGGTGCCAGCTGAATTCTAAGCATGGAAAACACTAGTTCAAGGTGGCAGAATTTTATTCCCTCCCTGTGATTTTGTCCCGTAGAATCACTGGGGACATTAGTGTTTGTCCTTTTCGTTTTACCTTTTCCTCCATCCCTCCTTCCTTTCTCTTCATCTCTTACTTCTTTTGTCCTTTCTCCTGTTCCTCGAAAACTGTGGGGTTGAAATAGTGTTTGGACTCCACTGACACTAGATGCTGCCATCCTGTGGCTTAGCATTAGTGTCTGGGATGACTTGGGTCAAGATCTCAACTTCCCCGCAACCCACTTCACTGCTGCCAGAATCCCTCCTGCCCCACCTGCTAGAGCCGCCTCCCTGGCCAACCTGGGTGGGGGTGGAGAAGAGGGTTCTGATAACTTGAGCTGTGGTTTGGTGGTGGAACATCTGTCAAGGGCACTGAGAGGGAGGTAGCAGCAGATCACCCTTCAAGGAGGGGATTTGGCACTGGAAGTTACTAGAAAGGACAAGAAGACTCCATTCTGGGGTTCAGGGGGTGAATTCATCCCTCAGCGGTGGGCAGGTGCTGAGTGGAAATACTGCTGGTTCCCGGTGCCCTTAATTCCCCCTGATTCCTCGGGGCGTTTGAGTCTCTGACAGGTTCTCGTTCCCTTGCAGCAGGAGGACGTCACGGCAAAAGTGATGCACCCGCATCATCCGCCACTTGCGCCAGGTGCCTGAGACACTGCATGGGGTTGTTCCTCTGAGTCTTTCAGCAACTCCCGCTCCCTGCTGCAGGTACTGCTCTGTCTCACTGTAAATGGGGAACTAGTGGAAGGGGAAATGGAGCCCCCTGGCAATCACTAAAAGGGAAAGTGGTGGATTCTCCATCTCTTGATGTCATTGAATGAAGACTAGATGCCTTTCTGGAATGTGTGTGCCCAAAAAGTAACTATTGTACTATACAGGAGGTCTATGATATGTAGGGGCTTAGATGAGATGCTCTAAAGGTCTCTTGTGGCCATAAAGTCTACAAATTTTGGAAACACTGAGTGTAGTATTGGGAGCAGCCTGTGATGTTTTACTGTCTAGCCGGCTTGCTTCCTAGAATGAAGACGCATTGAGTGGGGTGATCCACAGAGAGTACCTGTGTCAAGGCTGTATCCCCACTTTGAAGTTTAGGGTACAAATGTAGGGGCCTGCATGAAAACGTCTAAGCTTAACCACCATCCCAAGGCTAATTTCCTCCCCTGGGTAGCCTTGAGAAACCTTTCACCAATTCCCTGGTGAATACAGATCCAAACCCCTTGGATCTTAAAACAAGGAGAAATAAACCATCCCCCCTCCTTCCTCCCACCAACTTCTGGTGAATACAGATCCAACCCCCTTGGATCTAAAAGAAGGAGAAATTAACCATTCCCCTCCTTCCTCCCACCAACTCCTGGTGAATCAAGATCCAAACTCCTTGGATCTTAAAACAAGGAAAAATCAATCAGGTTCTTAAAAATAAGGCTTTTAATTAAAGAAAAAGGTAAAAATCATCTCTGTAAAATCAGTATGGAAATTAACCTTACAGGGTAATCAAACTTAAAGAGCTCAGAGGACTCCCCTCTAGTCTTAGGTTCAAAGTACAGCAAACAAAGATAAACACTCTAGTAAAAGGTACATTTACAAGTTGAGAAAACAAAGGAAAACTAACACGCCTTGTTTGAAATAGGAGAGACTTGTTTAGAAAGATGTGGAGAACCTGGATTGATGTCTGGTCCCTCTCAGTCCCGAGGGCGAACACCCACACAAACAAAGAACACAAACAAAAGCCTTCCCCTCCCCAAGATTTGAAAGTATCTTGTCCCCTTATTGGTCCTTTAGGTCAGATGCCAGCCAGGTTACCTGAGCTTCTTAACCCTTTAGAGGGAAAAGGATTTTGGAGTCTCTGGCTAGGAGGATTTTATAGTACTGTACACAGGACAGCTGTTACCCTTCCCTTTATAGTTATGACAACCTCAAACCTTCAAAGTGTCAGGCCAGCAGCAGGACATTAGCACTTCAGGGTTTGGTTGGGTGTGTCAGTGACATCACAAAGGCCTTTTGCAGGATGTCAGCTTATTGGTCAAATGTGTTAGGGAGGTGGTGACCTCCGAGAGAGATGCTGACATCAGCCTGGCAGGACAGGAGCACAGGGCCAGGGAAACCTCAGAGACCCTGTGGCTTTGCTTCAGCAAGTCTCCTTCTCGGGGTCTTTCTTTGAGGACTGAGAGAGTATTAGGGTTCACGTACGTGAGTGCGTGCAGGAGCCTCTTTCGAGTTTTCTCCTTTCCTTTTACTGATTTTACTAGAAAACAGGCGTCCCTGTTTAGAAGGTAAGAGCCTCCAAGAGGTTTTGGCAGCTGCTCAGTCTGATCCACGTGGTGCCAGCTGAATTCTAGGCATGGAAAACAGTAGTTTAAGATGGCAGAATTTTATTCCATCCCTTGGATTTTGTGCCGTAGAATCACTGGGGACATTAGGGTTTGTCCTTTTTGTTTTACCTTTTCCTCCATCCCTCCTTCCTTTCTCTTCATCTCTTACTTCTTTTGTCCTTTCTCCTGTTCCTCGAAAACTGTGGGGTTGAAATAGTGTTTGGACTCCACTGACACTAGATGCTGCCATCCTGTGGCTTAGCATTAGTGTCTGGGATGACTTGGGTCAAGATCTCAACTTCCCCGCAACCCACTTCACTGCTGCCAGAATCCCTCCTGCCCCACCTGCTAGAGCCGCCTCCCTGGCCAACCTGGGTGGGGGTGGAGAACAGTGTTTTTTTCATACATTCATAGATTATCGGACTGGAAGGGACCTCGAGAGGTCATCGAGTCCAGTCCCCTGCCCGCGTGGCAGGACCAAATACCATCTAGACCATCCCTGATAGACATTTATCTAACCTACTCTTAAATATCTCAAGAGATGGAGATTCCACAACCTCCCTCGGCAATTTATTCCAGTGTTTAACCACCCTGACAGTTAGGAACTTTTTCCTAATGTCCAACCTAGACCTCCCTTGCTGCACTTTAAACCCATTGCTTCTGGTTCTATCCTTAGAGGCTAAGGTGAACAAGTTTTCTCCCTCCTCCTTATGACACCCTTTTAAATACCTGAAAACTGCTATCATGTCTCCTCTCAGTCTTCTCTTTTCCAAACTAAACAAAGCCAATTCGTTCAGCCTTCCTTCATAGGTCATGTTCTCAAGACCTTTAATCATTCTTGTTGCTCTTCTCTGGACCCTTTCCAATTTCTCCACATCTTTTTTAAAATGCGGTGCCCAGAACTGGACACAATACTCCAGCTGAGGCCTAACCAGAGCAGAGTAGAGCGGAAGAATGACTTCTCGTGTCTTGCTCACAACACACCTGTTAATACATCCCAGAATCAGGTTTGCTTTTTTTGCAACAGCATCACACCGTTGACTCATATTTAGCTTGTGGTCCACTATAACCCCTAGATCCCTTTCTGCCGTACTCCTTCCTAGACAGTCTCTTCCCATTCTGTATGTGTGAAACTGATTGTTCCTTCCTAAGTGGAGCACTTTGCATTTGTCTTTGTTAAACTTCATCCTGTTTAACTCAGACCATTTCTCCAATTTGTCCAGATCATTTTGAATTATGACCCTGTCCTCCAAAGCAGTTGCAATCCCTCCCAGTTTGGTATCATCCGCAAACTTAATAAGCGTACTTTCTATGCCAATATCTAAGTCGTTGATGAAGATATTGAACAGCGCCGGTCCCAAAACAGACCCCTGCGATACCCCACTCGTTATGGCTTTCCAGCAGGATTGGGAACTATTAATAACAACTCTCTGAGTACGGTTATCCAGCCAGTTATGCACCCACCTTATAGTAGCCCCATCTAAATTGTATTTGCCTAGTTTATCAATAAGAATATCATGCGAGACCGTATCAAATGCCTTACTAAAGTCTAGGTATACCACATCCACAGCCTCACCCTTATCCACAAGGCTCGTTATCCTATCAAAGAAAGCTATCAGATTGGTTTGACATGATTTGTTCTTCACAAATCCATGCTGGCTGTTCCCTATCACCTTACCGCCTTCCAAGTGTTTGCAGATGATTTCCTTAATTACTTGCTCCATTATCTTCCCTGGCACAGAAGTTAAACTCACTGGGGTCTGTAGTTTCCTGGGTTGTTTTTATTTCCCTTTTTATAGATGGGCACTATATTTGCCCTTTTCCAGTCTTCTGGAATCTCTCCCGTCTCCCATGATTTTCCAAAGATAATAGCTAGAGGCTCAGATACCTCCTCTATTAGCTCCTTGAGTATTCTAGGATGCATTTCATCAGGCCCGGGTGACTTGCAGGCATCTAACTTTTCTAAGTGATTTTTAACTTGTTCTTTTTTTATTTTATCTGCTAAACCTACCCCCTTCCCATTAGCATTCACTATGTTAGGCATTCCTTCAGACTTCTCGGTGAAGACCAAAACAAAGAAGTCATTAAGCATCTCCACCATTTCCAAGTTTCCTGTTACTGTTTCTCCCTCTTCACTAAGCAGTGGGCCTACCCTGTCTTTGGTCTTCCTCTTGCTTCTAATGTATTGATAAAAAGTCTTCTTGTTTCCCTTTATTCCCGTAGCTAGTTTGAGCTCATTTTGTGCCTTTGCCTTTCTAATCTTGCCCCTGCATTCCTGTGTTGTTTGCCTATATTCATCCTTTGTAATCTGTCCCAGTTTCCATTTTTTATATGACTCCTTTTTATTTTTTAGATCATGCAAGATCTCATGGTTAAGCCAAGGTGGTCTTTTGCCACATTTTCTATCTTTCCTAACCAGCGGAATAGCTTGCTTTTGGGCCCTTAATAGTGTCCCTTTGAAAAACTGCCAACTCTCCTCAGTTGTTTTTCCCCTCAGTCTTGATTCCCATGGAACCTTACCTATCAGCTCTCTGAGCTTACCAAAATCTGCCTTCCTGAAATCCATTGTCTCTATTTTGCTGTTCTCCCTTCTACCCTTCCTTAGAATTGCAAACTCTATGATTTCATGATCACTTTCACCCAGGCTGCCTTCTACTTTCAAATTCTCAACGAGTTCCTCCCTATTTGTTAAAATCAAGTCTAGAACAGCTTCCCCCCAGTAGCTTTTCAACCTTCTGAAATAAAAAGTTGTCTCCAATGCAGTCCAGGAATTTGTTGGATAGTCTGTGCCCCGCTGTGTTATTTTCCCAACATATAGCCGGATAGTTGAAGTCCCCCATCACCACCAAATCTTGGGCTTTGGATGATTTTGTTAGTTGCTTAAAAAAAGCCTCATCCACCTCTTCCACCTGGTTAGGTGGCCTGTAGTAGACTCCTAGCATGACATCTCCCTTGTTTTTTACCCCTTTTAGCCTAACCCAGAGACTCTCAACACTTCCGTCTCCTATGTCCATCTCTACCTCAGTCCAAGTGTGTACATTTTTAATATACAAGGCAACACCTCCTCCCTTTTTCCCCTGTCTATCCTTCCTGAGCAAGCTGTACCCATCCACACCAACATTCCAATCATGTGTATTATCCCACCAAGTTTCAGTAATGCCAACAATGTCATAGTTGTATTTATTTATTAGCACTTCCAGTTCTTCCTGCTTATTCCCCATACTTCTCGCATTTGTATATAGACATCTAAGATACTGGTTTGATCTTTCCTCCCAGTTTTGTCCTGACCCTCCTTTCCCTCTGACAATATAGCCCACACTCCCTCTCGTTTTTGACCCATCTCCCCGGTCTCCATGTTCGCCACTTACCTGTGGGCTTTGCTCACCTGTCCCCGTCGAACCTAGTTTAAAGCCCTCCTCAATAGGTTAGCCAGTCTGTGTCCAAAGGTACTAATAACTTGAGCTGTGGTTTGGAGGTGGAACAGCTGTCAAGGGCACTGAGGGGGAGATAGCAGGAGCTCATCCTTCAAGGAGGAGGGTTGGCACTGGAGGTTATTAGAAAGGACAAGAAGGCTCCATTCTGGGGTTCAGGAGGTGAATTTATCCCTCAGTGGTGGGCAGGTGATGGGTGGAAGTAGTGCTGGTTCCAGGTGCCCTTAATTCCCGCTGATTCCTCAGGGCGTTTGAGTCTCTGACAGGTTCTCGTTCCCTTGCAGCAGGAGGACGTCACGGCCAAAAGTGATGCACCAGCTCCGCATCATCCGGCACTTGCGCCAGATTCCTGAGACACTGCAGGGGCTGTGCCTCTGAGGCCATCAGCAACTCCCGCTCCCTGCTGCAGGTACTGCTCTGTCTCACTGTAAATGGGGAGCTAGTGGAAGGGGAAATGGAGCCCCCTGGCACTCACTAAAAGGGAAAGTGGTGGATTCTCCATCTCTTGATGTCATTGAAGGAAGACTAGATGCCTTTCTGCAATGTGTGTGCCCAAAGAGTAACTATTGTACTATACAGCAAGCCTATGGTATGCAAGGGGTTAGATGAGATGCTTTAAAGGTCTCTTCCGGCCATAAAGTCCCCTAATTTTGGAAACACTGAGTGTAGCATTGGGAGCAGCCTCTGATGTTTTACCGTCTAGCCGGCTTGCTTCCTAGAATGAACAGGCATTGAGTGGGGTGATCCACAGAGAGTAGCTGAAACCTTCAAAGTGTCAGGCCAGCAGCAGGACATTAGCACTTCCGGGGAAGGGTGGGTGTGGCAGTGATATCACAAAGGCCTTTTGCAGGACGTCAGCCTATTGGTCAAAGGTGTTAGGGAGGTGGTGATCTCCGAGAGAGATGCTGACATCAGCCTGGCAGGACAGGAGCACAGGGCCAGGGAAACCTCAGAGACCCCTGTGGCTTTGCTTCAGCAAGTCTCCTTCTCGAGGTCTCTCTTTGAGGACTTAGAGAGTGTTAGGATTGACGTATGTGAGTGTGAGCAGGAGCCTCTTTCGAGTTTTCTCCTTTCCTTTGACGGATTTTACTAGAAAACAGACGTCCCTATTTAGAAGGTAAGAGCCTCCAAGAGGTTTTGGAACCTGCTCAGTCTGATCCATCTGGTGCCAACTGAATTCTAGGCATGGAAAACAGTAGTTTAAGATGGCAGAATTTTATTCCCTCCCTGGGATTTTGTCCCGTAGAATCACTGGGGACATTAGGGTTTGTCCTTTTCGTTTTACCTTTTCCTCCATCCCCCCTTCCTTTCTCTTCATCTCTTACTTCTTTTGTCCTTTCTCCTGTTCCCCTTTCACCACCAGGAGTGGTGTGTGTGTGTGTGTGTGTGTGTGTTTGTGTGTGTGTTGCTGGGGGTGCTCTTCACCTCCCCTTGTGGGGAGTTCATCCAAAACTGTATGGTTGAAATAGTGCTTGGACTCCACTGACACTAGATGCTGCCATCCTGTGGCTTAGCATTAGTGTCTGGGATGACTTGGGGCAAGATCTCAACCTCCCCTCAACCCACTTCACTTCTGGCAGAATCCCTCCTGCCCCCCCGCTAGAGCCGCCTCGATGCCCAACCTGGTTGGGGGTGCAGAAGAGGGTTCTGATAACTTGAGGTTTGGTTTGGAGGTGGAACAGCTGTGAAGAACACTGAGGGGGAGGTATCAGGAGCTAATCCTACAAGGAGGGGGGTTGGCACTGGAGGATACTAGAAAGGACAAGAAGACTCCATTCTGGGGTTCAGGAGGTGAATTCATCCCTCAGCGGTGGGCAGGTGGTGGGTGGAAATACTGCTGGTTCCAGGTGCCCTTAATTCCCCCTGATTCCTCGGGGCCTTTGAGTCTCTGACAGGTTCTCATTCCCTTGCAGCAGGAGGACGTCACGGCCAAAGTGATGCACCAGCTCCGCATCATCCGGCACTTGCGCCAGGTGCCTGAGACACTGCAGGGGCTGTTCCTCTGAGGCCTTCAGCAACTCCCGCTCCCTGCTGCAGGTACTGCTCTGGCTCACTGTAAATGGGGAGCTAGTGGAAGGGGAAATGGAACCCCCTGGCACTCACTAAAAGGGAAAGTGGTGGATTCTCCATCTCTTGATGTCATTGAATGAAGACTAGATGCCTTTCTGGAATGTGTGTGCCCAAAAAGTAACTATTGTACTATACAGTAAGCCTATGATATGCAGCGGGTTAGATTAGATGCTCTAAAGGTCTCTTCTGACCATAAAGTCTACTAATTTTGGAAACACTGAGTGTAGCATTGGGAGCAGCCTCTGATGTTTTACTGCCTAGCCCGCTTGCTTCCTAGAATGAGGATGCATTGAGTGGGGTGATCCACAGAGAGTAGCTCAAACCTTCAAAGTGTCAGGCCAGTAGCAGGACATTAGCACTTTAGGGTTTGGTTGGGTGTGGCAGTGATATCACAAAGGCCTTATCCTGGACCTCAGCCTATGGGTCAAAGGTGTTAGGGAGGTGGTTACCTGAGAGAGAGATTCTGACATCAGCCAGGCAGGACAGGAGCGCAGGGCCAGGGAAACCTCAGAGACCCCTTTGGCTTTGCTTTAGCAAGTCTCCTTCTCGAGGTCTCCCTTTTTAGGACTCAGAGAGTATTAGGGTTCAAGTATGTGAGCGCGAGGAGGAACCTCTTTCGAGTTTCTCCTTTTATTGATTTTACTAGAAAACAGACGTGCCTGTTGAGAAGGTAAGAACCTTGGCGAGGTTTTAACCTGCTCAGTCTGCAGTCTGATCCATCTGGTGCCAGCTGAATTCTAGGCATGGAAAACACTAGTTCAAGGTGGCAGAATTTCATAGCCCACCTGGGATTTTGTGCCGTAGAATCACTGGGGACATTAGGGTTTGTCCTTTTCGTTTTACCTTTTCCTCCATCCCTCCTTGCTTTCTCTTGTTCCCCTCCCACCACCAGGAGTGGTGTGTGTGTGTGTGTGTGTGTGTTGCTGGGGGTGCTCTTCACCTCCCCTTGTGGGAAGTTGACACTGCAAGGGCTGTGCCTCTGTGGACATCAGCAACTCCCGCTCCCTGCTGCAAGTACTGCTCTGGCTCACTGTAAATGGGGTGCTAGTGGAAGGGGAAATGGAACCCCCTGGCACTCACTAAAAGGGAAAGTGGTGGATTCTCCATCTCTTGATGTCATTGAATGAAGACTAGATGCCTTTCTGGAATGTGTGTGCCCAAAGAGTAACTATTGTACTATACAGGAAGCCTATGATATGCAGGGGCTTAGATGAGATGCTCTAAAGGTCTCTTGTGGCCATAAAGTCTACTAATTTTGGAAACACTGAGTGTAGCATTGGGAGCAGCCTCTGATGTTTTACTGTCTAGCCCACTTGCTTCCTAGAATGAAGACGCATTGAGTGGGGTGATCCACAGAGAGTAGCTGAAACCTTCATAGTGTCAGGCCAGCAGCAGGACATTAGCACTTAAGGGTTTGATTGGTGGCAGTGATATCACAAAGGTCTTTTGCAGGACCTCAGCATATTGGTCAAAGGTGTTAGGGAGGTGGTAACCTCAGAGAGAGATGCTGCCATCAGCGAGGCAGGACAGGGGCGCATGGCCAGGGAAACCTCAGAGACCCCTGTGGCTTTGCTTCAGCAAGTCTCCTTCTCGAGGTTTCTCTTGAGGACTGAGAGAGTATTAGGATTCACGTATTTGAGTGAGAGCAGGAGCCTCTTTCGAGTTGTCTCCTTTCCTTTTACTGATTTTACTAGAAAACAGACATCCCTGTTTAGAAAGTAAGAGCCTCCAAGAGGTTTTGGAACCTGCTCAGTCTGATCCATCTGGTGCCAGCTGAATTCTAGGCATGGAAAACACTAGTTCAAGGTGGCAGAATTTTAATCCCTCCCTGTAATTTTGTCTGGTAGAATCACTGGGGACATTAGGGTTTGTCCTTTTCGTTTTACCTTTTCCTCCATCCCTCCTTCCTTTCTCTTTATCTCTTACTTCTTTTGTCCTTTCTCTTGTTCCCCTCCCACCACCAGGAGTGGTATGTGTGTGTGTGTGTGTGTGTGTTGCTGGGGGTGCTCTTCACCTCCCCTTGTTGGGAGTTGATCCAAAACTGTATGGTTCAAATAGTGCTTGGACTCCACTGACACTAGATGCTGCCATCCTGTGGCTTAGCATTAGTGTCTGGGACGACTTGGGGCAAGATCTCAACTTCCCCGCAACCCACTTCACTGCTGGCAGAATCCCTCCTGCCCCCCCTGCTAGGGCCGCCTCCCTGCGCAACCTGGGTTGGGGTGGAGAAGAGGGTTCTGATAACTTGAGCTGTGGTTTGGAGGTAGAACAGCTGTCAAGGGTACTGAGGGGGAGGTAGCAGGAGCTCACCCTACAAGGTGGTGGGTTGGCACTGGAGGTTACTAGAAAGGACAAGAAGACTCCATTCTGGGGTTCAGGAGGTGAATTCATCCCTCAGTGGTGGGCAGGTAGTCAGTTTAAATACTGCTGGTTCCAGGTGCCCTTAATTCCTCCAGATTCCTCGGGGCGTTTGAGTCTCTGACAGGTTCTCGTTCCCTTGCAGCAGGAGGACGTCACGGCCAAAAGTGATGCACCAGCTCCGCATCATCCGGCACTTGTGCCAGATTCCTGAGACACTGCAGGGGCTGTGCCTCTGAGGCCATCAGCAACTCCCGCTCCCTGCTGCAGGTACTGCTCTGTCTCACTGTAAATGGGGAACTAGTGGAAGGGGAAATGGAGCCCCCTGGCACTCACTAAAAGGGAAAGTGGTGGATTCTCCATCTCTTGATGTCATTGAATGAAGACTAGATGCCTTTCTGGAATGTGTGTGCCCAAAAAGTAACTATTGTACTATACAGGAGGCCTATGATATGCAGGGGCTTAGATGAGATGCTCTAAAGGTCTCTTGTGGCCATAAAGTCTATAAATTTTGGAAACACTGAGTGTAGTATTGGGAGCAGCCTCTGATGTTTTACTGTCTAGCCGGCTTGCTTCCTAGAATGAAGACGCATTGAGTGGGGTGATCCACACAGAGTAGCTCAAACCTTCAAAGTGTCAGGCCAGCAGCAGGACATTAGCACTTCCGGGGATGGGTGGGTGTGGCAGTGACATCACAAAGGCCTTTTCAGGACCTCAGCCTGTTGGTCAAAGATGTTAGGGAGGTGGTAACCTCAGAGAGAGATGCTGACATCAGCCAGGCAGGACAGGGGCTTAGGGCCAGGGAAACCTCAGAGACCCCTGTGACTTTCATAGAATCATAGAATATCAGGGTTGGAAGGGACCTCAAGAGGTCATCTACTCCAACCCCGTCCTCAAAGCAGGACCAATTCCCAACTAAATCATCCCAGCCAGGGCTTTGTCAAGCCGGGCCTTAAAAACCTCCAAGGAAGGAGACTCCACCACCTCCCTAGTTAACGCATTCCAGTGCTTCACCACCCTCCTAGTGAAATAGTGTTTCCTAATATCCAACCTGGACCTCCCCCACTGCAACTTGAGACCATTGCTCCTTGTTCTGTCATCTGCCACCACTGAGAACAACCGAGCTCCATCCTCTTTGGAACCCCCCTTCACGTAGTTGAAGGCTGCTATCAAATCCCCCCTCATTCTTCTCTTCTGGAGACTAAACAATCCCAGTACCCTCAGCCTCTCCTCATAAGTCATGTGCTCCAGACCCCTAATCATTTTTGTTGCTCTCCACTGGACTCTTTCCAATTTTTCCACATCCTTCTTGTAGTGTGGGGCCTGTCGGAGAAAAACAGAGTTCTCACTATTTGTTTAGGTACAGCAAGTCAGATGCTTTATTAACGCTCACAATTGCCCAGAGGGAGAGAGCTAAGCAGGTCTCTCCCAGGAAACTAATTACAGCAAGCATTTATACCTTTCATTACAGAAATAACGAGGGACAGCTGCATTTTGTTTATACATAGGCCATCTTGATATCTCATTTCTTCACTTGTTTTGACTCTTGCCAACATACAATATTTTCTGTACCTTATCTACACAAGGTCTTCTACACCTTATCTATACCAGGTCATAATGACTTCTTACACAGTTCTTTCTCACCCGCCTCACACATTCCTCGCTTCTACAAATCTCGCGTTATTAGGGTTACAGTTAGCCTAACTCTTGCTAACGAACTGTCATGCATTGCATCCCCTTCCTGTGAGCTCTTTCTCTGCTTCCACAGGCCCAAAACTGGACACAGTATTCCAGATGAGGCCTCACCAATGTCGAATAAAGGGGAACGATCACGTTCCTCGATCTGCTGGCAATGCCCCTACTTATACAGCCCAAAATGCCGTTAGCCTTCTTGGCAACAAGAGCACACTGTTGACTCATATCCAGCTTCTCGTCCACTGTGACCCCTAGGTGCTTTTCTGCAGAACTGCTACCTAGCCATTCGGTCCCTAGTCTGTAGCAGTGCATGGGATTCTTCCGTCCTAAGTGCAGGACTCTGCACTTGTCCTTGTTGAACTTCATCAGGTTTTTTTTGGCCCAATCCTCTAATTTGTCTAGGTCCCTCTGTATCCGATCCCTACCCTCTAGCGTATCTACCACGCCTCCTAGTTTAGTGTCATCTGCAAACTTGCTGAGAGTGCAGTCCACACCATCCTCCAGATCATTAATAAAGATATTAAACAAAACCGGCCCCAGGACCGGCCCTTGGGGCACTACTCCGCTTGAAACCGGCTGCCAACTAGACATGGAGCCATTGATCACTACCCGTTGAGCCCGACGATCCAGCCAGCTTTCTATCCACCTTACAGTCCATTCATCCATCCCATACTTCTTTAACTTCGTGGCAAGAATACTGTGGGAGAGCGTATGAAAAGCTTTGCTAAAGTCAAGGAATAACACATCCACTGCTTTCCCCTCATCCACAGAGCCAGTTATCTCATCATAGAAGGCAATTAGGTTAGTCAGGCACGACTTCCCCTTGGTGAATCCATGCTGACTGTTCCTGATCACTTTCCTCTCCTCTAAGTGTTTCATAATTGATTCCTTGAGGACCTGCTCCATGATTTTTCCAGGGACTGAGGTGAGGCTGACTGGCCTGTAGTTCCCCGGATCCTCCTCCTTCCCCTTTTTAAAGATGGGCACTACATTAGCCTTTTTCCAGTCATCCGGGACCTCCCTCGATCGCCATGAGTTTTCAAAAATAATGGCTAATGGCTGTGCAATCTCATCCGCCAAGTCCTTTAGCACCCTCGGATGCAGCGCATCCAGCCCCATGGAGTTGTGCACGTCCAGTTTTTCTAAATAGTCCCGAACCACTTCTTTCTCCACAGAGGGCTGGTCACCTTCTCCCCATATTGTGCTGCCCAGTGCAGCAGTCTGGGAGCTGACCTTGTTCGTGAAGACAGAGGCAAAAAAAGCATTGAGTACATTAGCTTTTTCCACATCCTCAGTCACTAGGTTGCCTCCCTCATTCAGTAAGGGGCCCACACTTTCCTTGACTTTCTTCTTGTTGCTAACATACCTGAAGAAACCCTTCTTGTTACTCTTAACATCTCTTGCTAGCTGCAACTCCAAGTGTGATTTGGCCTTCCTGATTTCACTCCTGCATGCCTGAGCAATATTTTTATACTCCTCCCTGGTCATTTGTCCAATCTTCCACTTCTTGTAAGCTTCTTTTTTGCGTTTAAGATCAGCAAGGATTTCACTGTTTAGCCAAGCTGGTCGCCTGCCATATTTACTATTCTTTCTACACATCGGGATGGTTTGTTCCTGCAACCGCAATAAGGATTCTTTAAAATACAGCCAGCTCTCCTGGACCCCTTTGCCCTTCATGTTATTCTCCCAGGGGATCCTGCCCATCTGTTCCCTGAGGGAGTCAAAGTCTGCTTTTCTGAAGTCCAGGGTCCGTATTCTGCTGCTCTCCTTTCTTCCTTGTGTCAGGATCCTGAACTCGACCATCTCATGGTCACTGCCTCCCAGGTTCCCATCCACTTTTGCTTCCCCTACTAATTCTTCCCTGTTTGTGAGCAGCAGGTCGAGAAAAGCTCTGCCCCTAGTTGGTTCCTCCAGCACTTGCACCAGGAAATTGTGCCCTACACTTTCCAAAAACTTCCTGGATTGTCTGTGCACCGCTGTATTGCTCTCCTAGCAGATATCAGGGTGATTAAAGTCTCCCATGAGAACCAGGGCCTGCGATCTAGCAACTTCTGCTAGTTGCCAGAAGAAAGCCTCGTCCACCTCATCCCCCTGGTCTGGTGGTCTATACCAGACTCCAACCGTGACATCCCCCTTGTTGCTCACACTTCTCAACTTTATGCAGAGACTCTCAGGTTTTTCTACAGTTTCATACCGGACCTCTGAGCACTCATACTCCTCTCTTACATACAATGCAACTCCCCCACCTTTTCTGCCCTGCCTGTCCTTCCTGAACAGTTTATATCCATCCATGACAGTACTCCAGTCATGTGAGTTATCCCACCAAGTGTCTGTTATTGCTTCAGCAAGTCTCCTTCTCGAGGTCTCTCTTTGAGGACTGAGAGAGTATTAGTGTTCACATGTGTGAGTGCGAGCAGGAGCCTCTTTGGAGTTTTCTCCTTTCCTTTGACGGATTTTACTAGAAAACAGACGTCCCTATTTAGAAGGTAAGAGCCTCCAAGAGGTTTTGGAACCTGCTCAGTCTGATCCATCTGGTGCCAGCTGAATTCTAGGCATGGAAAACACTAGGTTAGAGTGGCAGAATTTTATTCCCTCTGTGGGATTTTGTCCCGTAGAATCACAGGGGACATTAGTGTTTGTCATTTTCGTTTTACCTTTTCCTCCATCCCTCCTTCCTCTCTCTTCATCTCTTACTTCTTTTGTCCTTTCTCCTGTTCACCTGCCACCACCAGGAGTGGTGTGTGTGTGTGTGTTGCTGGGGGTGCTCTTCACCTCCCCTTGTGGGAAGTTGATCCAAAACTGTGGGGTTGAAATAGTGCTTGAACTCCAATGACACTAGATGCTGCCATCCTGTGGCTTAGCATTAGTGTCTGGGATGATTGGGGCAAGATCTCAACCTCCCCGCAACCCACTTCACTGCTGGCAGAATCCCTCCTGCCCCCCCTGCTAGAGCCGCCTCCCTGCCCAACCTGGGTGGGGGTGGAGAAGAGGGTTCTGATAACTTGAGCTGTGGTTTGGAGGTGGAACAGCTGTCAAGGGTACTGAGGGGGAGGTAGCAGGAGCTCACCCTACAAGGTGGTGGGTTGGCACTGGAGGTTACTAGAAAGGACAAGAAGACTCCATTCTGGGGTTCAGGAGGTGAATTCATCCCTCAGTGTTGGGCAGGTAGTCAGTTTAAATACTGCTGGTTCCAGGTGCCCTTAATTCCCCCTGATTCCTCGGGTCGTTTGAGTCTTTGACAGGTTCTCGTTCCCTTGCAGCAGGAGGACGTCATGGCCAGAGTGATGCACCAGCTCCGCATCATCCGGCACTTGTGCCAGGTGCCTTAGACACTGCAGGGGCTGTGCCTCTGAGGCCATCAGCAACTCCCGCTCCCTGCTGCAGGTACTGCTCTGGCTCACTGTAAATGGGGTGCTAGTGGAAGGGGAAATGGAACCCCCTGGCACTCACTAAAAGGGAAAGTGGTGGATTCTCCATCTCTTGATGTCATTGAATGAAGACTAGATGCCTTTCTGGAATGTGTGTGCCCAAAAAGTACCTATTGTACTATACAGGAAGCCTATGATATGCAGGGGGTTAGATGAGATGTTCCAAAGGTCTCTTCTGGCCATAAAGTGTAGTAATTTTGGAAACACTGAGTGTAGCATTGGGAGCAGCCTCTGATGCTTTACTGTCTAGCCGACTTGCTTCCTAGAATGAAGACGCATCGAGTGGGGTGATCCACAGAGAGTAGCTGAAAGCTTCAAAGTGTCAGGCCAGCAGCAGGACATTAGCACTTCAGGGGATGGGTGGGTGTGGCAGTGACATCACAAAGGCCTTTTGCAGTGTAGTAGTTCCGGGGTGGGGCTCGTCCCTTCCTGGGGTACCTGGGTGCCAGGCCGCCCCGCTACAAAGCGAATAACAGTTAGGGCCCAGACCTTTGGGTAGGGGCTGAGCACACAATTAGCAGTTCGGCGCTCAGGCCTTTGTGCAGGGACTGAGCACACAATCAACAGTTCAGAGCTCAGGCCCTTATGCAGGGACTGAGCACACAATCAACAGTTCAGAGCTCAGGCCCTTATGCAGGGACTGAGCACACAATCAACAGCTCCGGCCCTGGGTCAGGGCGGGGAACAAACCAGTAGTCAGTCAGCGGCCCAGGCCTTGTAGCAGGAGCTGGGTCAGTTTGGGTTAGCCCAGGCCCTAGGTCAGGGCGGGGCAGCAAACCAATCGTCAGTCAGAGGCCCAGGCCCCTTGGACAAGGAGGAGGAGAGACTGCCACCCAGCACGGGGTGGCAGGGGGGAACACAGGCCCACCCACTCCACTGTGTTCCAGCCCGGGGCCCTATCCGCAGCAGTCCGTCTGCCGCGCAGTCAGTGGGGATCCTGACCGCAACACACTGACATGGGTTCGGGGTCTGCTATCCCCGGGCCACTTCCCATCTCCTCCTCCATGGGTACCTGTTCCTCCTGAGTTCCGTCTGCTGGGTCGCAGATCATGGGCTCCTCCGGGCCCCGAGCAGCAGGTAGGTCTGTCACTCCCTCTGGGCCCTTGGCGGGGGAAGCTCAGACCGTTCCTCAGGATACCGGGCTCTCGGCAGGCTCAGGTCCGCGGGAGCTCGGGCACCAGCGTCTGTCCTCTCTCGCTGCCGGCCAGCTACTGAGCGCTGTGGCTTGGCCTTTATACTTCCTGTCCCGCCCCTTGACTTCCGGGGGGTGGGGACAGGCCGCGGTGGCCTTGACTTCCTGGGGCGCCTGGGAGCCAGGCCGCCCCGCTACATGCAGTATCTCAGCGTATTGGTCAAAGGTGTTAGGGAGGTGGTACCTCAGAGAGAGATGCTGACATCAGTCAGGGGCGCAGGGCCAGGGAAACCTCAGACACCCCTGTGGCTTTGCTTTAGCAAGTCTCCTTCTCGAGGTCTCTCTTTGAGGACTGAGAGAGTATTAGGGTTCACGTATGTGAGTGAGAGCAGGAGCCTCTTTCGAGTTTTCTCCTTCCCTTTTACTGATTTTACTAGAAAACAGACGTCCCTGTTTAGAAGGTAAGAGCCTCCAAGAGGTTTTTGAACCTGCTCAGTCTGATCCACCTGGTGCCCGTTGAATTCTAGGCATGGAAAACACTAGTTCAAGGTGACAGAATTTTGTAGTCCACACGGGATTTTGTCCCGTGGAATCACTGGGGACATTAGGGTTTGTCCTTTTCGTTTTACCTTTTCCACCATCCCTCCTTCCTTTCTCTTCATCTCTTACTTCTTTTGTCCTTTCTCCTGTTCCCCTCCCACCACCAGGAGTGGTGTGTGTGTGTGTGTGTGTGTGTGTGTGTGTGTGTGTTGCTGGGGATGATCTTCACCTCCTCTTGTGGGAAGTTCATCCAAAACTGTGGGGTTGAAATAGTGCTTGGACTCCACAGACACTAGATGCTGCCATCCTGTGGCTTAGCGTTAGTGTCTCGGATGACTTGGGCAAGATCTCAACCTCCCCGCAACCCACTTCACTGCTGCCAGAATCCCTCCTGCCCCCACTGCTAGACCCGCCTCCCAGCCCAACCTTGGTGGGGCTCTAGAAGAGGTTTCTGATGACTTAAGCTGTGGTTTGGAGGTGGAACAGCTGTCAAGGACACTGAGGGGGAGGTAGCAGGAGCTCACCCTAGGAGGAGGGGGATTGGCACTGGAGGTTACTAGAAAGGACAAAAAGACTCCATTCTGGGATTCAGGAGGTGAATTCATCCCTCAGTGTTGGGCAGGTGCTGAGTGGAAATACTGCTGGTTCCAGGTGCCCTTAATTCCCCCTGATTCCTCGGGGCGTTTGAGTCTGACTGGTTCTCATTCCCTTGCAGCAGGAGGGCGTCACGGCCAAAGTGAGGCACCAGCTCCGCATCATCCGTCACTTGCGCCAGGTGCCTGAGAGACTGCAGGGGTTGTGCCTCTGAGGCCTTCAGCAACTCCCGCTCCCTGTTGCAGGTACTGCTCTGGCTCACTGTAAATGGGGAGCTAGTGGAAGGGGAAATGGAGCCCCCTGGCACTCAGTGAAAGGGAAAGTGGTGGATTCTCCATCTCTTGAAGTCATTGAATGAAACTAGATGCCTTTCTGGAATGTTTGTGCCCAAAAAGTAACTATTGTCCTATACAGGAAGCCTATGATATGCAGGGGGTTAGATGAGATGCTCTAAAGGTCTCTTCTGGCCATAAAGTGTATTAATTTTGGAAACACTGAGTGTAGCATTGGGAGCAGCCTCTAATGTTTTACTGTCTAACCGGCTTGCTTCCTAGAATGAAGACGCATTGAGTGGGGTGATCCACAGAGAGTAGCTCAAACCTTCAAAATGTCAGGCCAGCAGCAGGATATTAGCACTTCAGGGGATGGGTGGGTGTGGCAGTGACATCACAAAGGCCTTTTGCAGGAGCTCAGCCTATTGGTCAAAGTTGTTAGGGAGGTGGTGACCTCAGAGAGAGATGCTCACATCAGCCAGGCAAAACAGGGGCGCAGGGCCAGGGAAACCTCAGAGACCCCTGTGGCTTTGCTTCAGCAAGTCTCCTTCTCGAGCTCTCTTTGAGGACTGAGAGAGTATTGGGGTTCACATATGTGAGTGTGAGCAGGAGCCTCTTTCAAGTTTTCTCCTTTCCTTTTACCCATTTTACTAGAAAACAGAAGTCCCTGTTAGGAAAGTAAGTGCCTCGGAGAGGTTTGTAACCTGTTCACTCTGATCCACCTGGTGCCATCTGAATTCTAGGCATGGAAAACACTAGTTTAAGGTGGCAGAATTTTATTCCCTCCCTGGGATTTTGTCCCGTAGAATCACTGGGGATATTAGGAAAACAACAAGGAGTCTGGTGGCACCTTAAAGACTAACAGATTTATTTGGGCATAAGCTTTCGTGAGTAAAAACCTCACTTCTTCGGATGCATAGAGTGAAAGTTACAGATGCAGGCATTATATACTGACACATGGAGAGCAGGGAGTTACTTCACAAGTGGAGAACCAGTGTTGACAGGGCCAATTCAAAAATCAGGGTGGATGTAGTCCACTCCCAATAATAGATGAGGAGGTGTCAATTCCAGGAGAGGAAAAGCTGCTTCTGTAGTGAGCCAGCCACTCCCAGTCCCTATTCAAGCCCAGATTAATGGTGTTGAATTTGCAAATGAATTTTAGTTCTGCTGTTTCTCTTTGAAGTCTGTTTCTGAAGTTTTTTTGTTCAATGATAGTGACTTTTAAATCTGTAATAGAATGACCAGGGAGATTGAAGTGTTCACTTACTGGCTTATGTATGTTACCACTCCTGATGTCCGATTTGTGTCCATTTATTCTTTTGCGGAGGGACTGTCCGGTTTGGCCAATGTACATGGGAGAGGGGCATTGCTGGCACATGATGGCATATATGACATTAGTGGATGTGCAGGTGAATGAGTCCCTGATGGTGTGGCTGATGTGGTTGGGTCCTCTGATGCTGTTGCCAGAGTAGATATGGGGACAGAGTAGGCAACGAGGTTTGCTACAGGGATAGGTTCCTGGGTTGGTGTTTCTGTGGTGTGGTGTGTAGTTGCTGGTGAGTATTTGCTTCAGGTTGGGGGGTTGTCTGTAAGCGAGGACTGGCCTGCCTCCCAAGGTCTGTGAGAGTGAGGGATCATTTTCCAGGATAGGTTGTAGATCGTGGATAATGCGCTGGAGAGGTTTTAGCTGGGGGCTGTATGTGATGGCCAGTGGTGTTCTGTTATTGTCCTTGTTGGGCCTGTCCTGTAGTAGGTGATTTCTGGGTACCCATCTTGCTCTGTCAATCTGTTTCCTCACTTCCCCAGGTGGGTATTGTAGTTTTACGAATGCTTGATAAAGATCTTGTAGGTGTTTGTCTCTGTCTGAGGGGTTGGAGCAAATTCGGTTGTATCTTAGGGCTTGGCTGTAGACAATGGATCGTGTGATGTGTCTTGGATGGAAGCCGGAGGCATGTAGGTACGTATAGCGGTCAGTAGGTTTCCGGTATAGGGTGGTGTTTATGTGACCATCACTTATTTGTACTGTAGTGTCCAGGAAGTGGATCTCTTGTGTGGACTGGTCCAGGCTGAGGTTGATGGTAGGGTGGAAATTGTTGAAGTCCAGGTGGAATTCTTCAAGGGCCTCCTTTCCATGGGTCCATATGATGAAGATGTCGTCAATGTAGTGCAAGTAGAGGAGGGGCACTAGGGGACGAGAGCTGAGGAAGCGTTGTTCTAAGTCAGCCATAAAAATGTTGGCATACTGTGGGGCCATGCGAGTACCCATAGCAGTGCCACTGACTTGAAGGTATAAGTTGTCCCCAAATCTGAAGTGGTTGTGGGTGAGGACAAAGTCACAAAGCTCAGCCACCAGGCTTGCTGTGGCCTCATCAGGGATACTGTTCCTGACAGCTTGTAGTCCATCCTCATGTGGAATATTGGTATAAAGTGCTTCTACATGCATGGTGGCCAGGATGGTGTTTCCAGGAAGAACATCAATGCATTGTAGTTTCCTCAGGAAGTTGGTGGTGTCTGGAAGATAGCTGGGAGTGCTGGTAGCATAGGGCCTGAGGAGAGAGGCCAAATAGCCAGATAATCCTGCCGTCAGAGTGCCAATGCCTGAGATGATGGGGCGTCCAGGGTTTCCGGGTTTATGGATCTTGGGTAGCAGATAGAATACCCCTGGTCGGGGTTCTGGGGGTGTGTCCATGTAGATTTGTTCCCGTACTGTAGCTGGGAGTTTCTTGAGCAGATGGTGTAGTTTCTTTTGGTATTCCTCAGTGGGATCAGAGGATAGTGGCCTGTAGAATGTGGTCTTGGAGAGTTGCCTGGCAGCCTCCTGTTCGTAATCTGACCTGTTCATTATGACTACAGCACCTCCTTTGTCAGCCCCTTTGATGATAATGTCAGAGTTGTTTCTGAGGCTGTGGATGGCATTGCGTTCTGTACGGCTGAGGTTATGGGACAAGTGATGTTGTTTGTCCACAATTTCAGCCTGTGCACGTCTGCGGAAACACTCTATGTAGAGGTCCAGTCTGTCATTTCGACCGTCAGGAGGAGTCCACGCAGAATTCTTCTTTTTGTAGTGTTGGTAGGAGGGTTCCTGTGGGTCAGTGCACTGTTCAGTGGTGCGTTGAAAATATTCCTTGAGTCGGAGACGAGGAAAGTAGGCTTCCAGATCACCGCAGAACTGTATCATGTTCGTGGGGACGGTGGGACAGAAAGAGAGTCCCCGAGATAGGACAGACTCTTCTGCTGGGCTAAGCGTGTGGTTGGAAAGATTGACAATGTTGTTAGATGAGTTGAGGGTACCATTGTTATAGCCCCTAGTGGCAGGTATTAGTTTGGATAACTTACAGTCCTTTTTCCTCTGTAGAGAAGTGAAGTGTGCATTGTAAATGGCTTGTCTCATTTTTGTAAAGTCCAGCCACGTGGAAGTTTGTGTAGAAGGCTGGTATTGTATGAGAGTCTCCAGTTCTGAGAGCTCATTCTTGATCTTCTCCTGTCTGCTGTACAGGATGCTGATCAGGTGGTTCCTCAGTTTCTTTGAGAGAGTGTGTGGCACAATCTCTCACCATACTCAGTGTAGTATGTTGATTGCAATGGATTTTTTACCTTCAGTCCTTTTGGTATGATGTCCATCTGTTTGCATTTGGAGAGGAAGATGATGTCTGTCTGTATCTGTGCAAGTTTTTTGTTGAGGTTGATGGATTTCCACTCCCTACGGCTAAATTTAGTGCCTTGCATGGTGTCAAGTATCAGGGGGTAGCCATGTTAGTCTGTATCTACAAAAACAACAAGGAGTCTGGTGGCACCTTAAAGACTAACAGATTTATTTGGGCATAAGCTTTCGTGAGTAAAAACCTCACTTCTTCGGATGCATAGAGTGAAAGTTACAGATGCAGGCATTATATACTGACACATGGAGAGCAGGGAGTTACTTCACAAGTGGAGAACCAGTGTTGACAGGGCCAATTCAAAAATCAGGGTGGATGTAGTCCACTCCCAATAATAGATGAGGAGGTGTCAATTCCAGGAGAGGAAAAGCTGCTTCTGTAGTGAGCCAGCCACTCCCAGTCCCTATTCAAGCCCAGATTAATGGTGTTGAATTTGCAAATGAATTTTAGTTCTGCTGTTTCTCTTTGAAGTCTGTTTCTGAAGTTTTTTTTGTTCAATGATAGTGACTTTTAAATCTGTAATAGAATGACCAGGGAGATTGAAGTGTTCACATACTGGCTTATGTATGTTACCATTCCTGATGTCCGACATGGGGACATTAGGGTTTGTCCTTTTCCTTTTACCTTTTCCACCATCCCTCCTTCCTTTCTCTTCATCTCTTACTTCTTTTGTCCTTTCTCTTGTTCCCCTCACACCACCAGGAGTGGTGTGTGTGTGTGTGTGTGTGTGTGTGTGTGTGTGTGTGGTGCTGATGGTTCTCTTCTCCTCCCCTTGTGGGGAGTTGATCCAAAACTGTGGGGTTGAAATAGTGCTTGGACCCCACTGACAGTAGATGCTGCCATTGTGTGACTTAGCATTAGTGTCTGGGATGACTTGGGTCAAGATCTCAACCTCCCTGCAACCCACTTCACTGATGTCAGAATCCCTCCTGCACACCCTATTAGAGCCGCCTCCCAGCCCAACCTGTGTTGGGGTGGAGAAGAGGGTTCTGATGACTTGAGCTGTGGTTTGGAGGTGGAATATCTGTGAAGGGCACTGAGCAGGAGGTAGCAGGAGCTCACCCTACAAGGACGGGGGTTGGCTCTGGAGGTTTCTAGAAAGGACAAGAAGACTCCATTTTGGGGTTCAGGAGGTGAATTCATCTCTCATTGATGGGCAGGTGCTGGGTGGAAATACTGCTGGTTCCAGGTTCCCTTAATTCCCCGTGATTCCTCGGGGCGTTTGAGTCTCTGACAGGTTCTCCTTCCCTTGCAGGAGGAGGACGTCACGGCCAAAATGATGCACCAGCTCCGCATCATCCTGCACTTATGCCACGTGCCTGAGACACTGCAGGGGCTGCGCCTCTGAGGCCTTCAGGAACTCCCGCTCCCTGCTGCAGGTACTGCTCTGGCTCACTGTAAATGGGGAGCTAGTGGAAGGGGAAATGGAGCCCCCTGGCACTCACTAAAAGGGAAAGTGATGGATTCTCCATCTCTTAATGTCATTTAATTTAGACTAGATACCTTTCTGGAATGTTTGTACCCAAAAAGTAACTATTGTACTATACAGGAAGCCCATGATATGCAGGGGCTTAGATTAGATGCTCTAAAGGTCTCTTCTGGCCATAAAGTGTAGTAATTTTGGAAACACGGAGTGTAGCATTGGGAGCAGCCTCTGATGTTTTATTGTCTAGCCGGCTTGCTTCCTAGAATGAAGACCCATTGAGTGGGGTGATTCACACAGAGTAGCTCAAACCTTCAAAGTGTCAGGCCAGCAGGAGGACATTAGCACTTCAGGGTTTGGTTGGGTGTGGCAGTGACATCACAAAGGCCTTTTGCAGGACGTCAGCTTATTGGTCAAATGTGTTAGGGAGGTGGTGACCTCAGAGAGAGATGCTGACATCAGAGAGAGATGCTGACATGAGGGCCAGGGAAACCTCAGAGACCCCTCTGGCTTTGCTTCAGCAAGTCTCCTCCTTGAGGTCTCTCTTTGAGGAAAGTAAGTGCCTCGGAGAGGTTTGTATCCTGTTCAGTCTGATCCACCTGGTGCCAGCTGAATTCTAAGCATGGAAAACACTAGTTCAAGGTGGCAGAATTTTATTCCCTCCCTGTGATTTTGTCCCGTAGAATCACTGGGGACATTAGTGTTTGTCCTTTTCGTTTTACCTTTTCCTCCCTCCCTCCTTCCTTTCTCTTCATCTCTTACTTCTTTTGTCCTTTCTCCTGTTCCCCTCCCACCACCGGGAGTGGTTTGTGTGTGTGTGTGTGTGTTTGTGTGTTGCTGGGGGTGCTCTTCACCTCCCTTTGTGGGGAGTTCATCCAAACCTGTGTGGTTGAAATAGTGCTTGGACTCCACTGACACTAGATGCTGCCATCGTGTGGATTAGCATTGGTGTCTGGGATGACTTGGGGCAAGATCTCAACCTCCCCGGAACCCACTTCACTGCTGGCAGAATCCCTCCTGCCACCCCTGCTAGAGCCGCCTCCCTGGCCAACCTGGGTGGGGGTGGAGAAGAGGATTCTGATAACTTGAGCTGTGGTTTGGTGGTGGAACATTTGTCAAGGGCACTGAGAGGGAGGTAGCAGCAGCTCACCCTTCAAGGAGGGGATTTGGCACTGGAGGTTACTAGAAAGGACAAGAAGACTCCATTCTGGGGTTCAGGAGGTGAATTCATCCCTCAGTGTTGGGCAGGTGCTGAGTGGAAATACTGCTGGTTCCCGGTGCCCTTAATTCCCCCTGATTCCTCGGGGCGTTTGAGTCTCTGACAGGTTCTCGTTCCCTTGCAGCAGGAGGACGTCACGGCAAAAGTGATGCACCCGCATCATCCGCCACTTGCGCCAGGTGCCTGAGACACTGCATGGGTTGTTCCTCTGAGTCTTTCAGCAACTCCCGCTCCCTGCTGCAGGTACTGCTCTGTCTCACTGTAAATGGGGAACTAGTGGAAGGGGAAATGGAGCCCCCTGGCACTCACTAAAAGGGAAAGTGGTGGATTCTCCATCTCTTGATGTCATTGAATGAAGACTAGATGCCTTTCTGGAATGTGTGTGCCCAAAGAGTAACTATTGTACTATACAGGAAGCCTATGATATGCAGGGGCTTAGATGAGATGCTCTAAAGGTCTCTTGTGGCCATAAAGTCTACAAATTTTGGAAACACTGAGTGTAGTATTGGGAGCAGCCTGTGATGTTTTACTGTCTAGCCGGCTTGCTTCCTAGAATGAAGACGCATTGAGTGGGTTGATCCACAGAGAGTACCTGTGTCAAGGCTGTATCCCCACTTTGAAGTTTAGGGTACAAATGTAGGGGCCTGCATGAAAACTTAACCACCATCCCAAGGCTAATTTCCTCCCCTGGGTAGCCTTGAGGAACCTTTCACCAATTCCCTGGTGAATACAGATCAAACCCCTTGGATCTTAAAACAAGGAGAAATAAACCATCCCCCCTCCTTCCTCCCACCAACTCCTCGTGAATCAAGATCCAAACTCCTTGGATCTTAAAACAAGGAAAAATCAATCAGGTTCTTAAAAATAAGGCTTTTAATTAAAGAAAAAGGTAAAAATCATCTCTGTAAAATCAGTATGGAAATTTACCTTACAGGGTAATCAAACTTAAAGAGCTCAGAGGACTCCCCTCTAGTCTTAGGTTCAAAGTACAGCAAACAAAGATAAACACTCTAGTAAAAGGTACATTTACAAGTTGAGAAAACAAAGGAAAACTAACACGCCTTGTTTGAAATAGGAGAGACTTGTTTAGAAAGATGTGGAGAACCTGGATTGATGTCTGGTCCCTCTCAGTCCCGAGGGCGAACACCCACACAAACAAAGAACACAAACAAAAGCCTTCCCCTCCCCAAGATTTGAAAGTATCTTGTCCCCTTATTGGTCCTTTAGGTCAGATGCCAGCCAGGTTACCTGAGCTTCTTAACCCTTTAGAGGGAAAAGGATTTTGGAGTCTCTGGCCAGGAGGATTTTATAGTACTGTACACAGGACAGCTGTTACCCTTCCCTTTATAGTTATGACAACCTCAAACCTTCAAAGTGTCAGGCCAGCAGCAGGACATTAGCACTTGAGGGTTTGGTTGGGTGTGGCAGTGACATCACAAAGGCCTTTTGCAGGATGTCAGCTTATTGGTCAAATGTGTTAGGGAGGTGGTGACCTCAGAGAGAGATGCTGACATCAGCCTGGCAGGACAGGAGCACAGGGCCAGGGAAACCTCAGAGACCCTGTGGCTTTGCTTCAGCAAGTCTCCTTCTCGGGGTCTTTGAGGACTGAGAGAGTATTAGGGTTCACGTACGTGAGTGCGTGCAGGAGCCTCTTTCGAGTTTTCTCCTTTCCTTTTACTGATTTTACTAGAAAACAGACGTCCCTGTTTAGAAGGTAAGAGCCTCCAAGAGGTTTTGGCAGCTGCTCAGTCTGATCCACGTGGTGCCAGCTGAATTCTAGGCATGGAAAACAGTAGTTTAAGATGGCAGAATTTTATTCCATCCCTTGGATTTTGTGCCGTAGAATCACTGGGGACATTAGGGTTTGTCCTTTTTGTTTTACCTTTTCCTCCATCCCTCCTTCCTTTCTCTTCATCTCTTACTTCTTTTGTCCTTTCTCCTGTTCCCCTCCCACCACCAGGAGTGGTGTGTGTGTGTGTGTGTGTGTGTGTGTGTGTGTTGCTGGGGGTGCTCATCACCTCTCCTTGTGGGAAGTTCATCGAAAACTGTGGGGTTGAAATAGTGTTTGGACTCCACTGACACTAGATGCTGCCATCCTGTGGCTTAGCATTAGTGTCTGGGATGACTTGGGTCAAGATCTCAACTTCCCCGCAACCCACTTCACTGCTGCCAGAATCCCTCCTGCCCCCCCTGCTAGAGCCGCCTCCCTGGCCAACCTGGGTGGGGGTGGAGAACAGTGTTTTTTTCATACGTTCATAGATTCTAGGACTGGAAGGGACCTCGAGAGGTCATCGAGTCCAGTCCCCTGCCCGCATGGCAGGACCATGTAACGGACTTATTAGATAAGGGAAATGCGGTGGACCTAATATACCTGGATTTCAGTAAAGCGTTTGATACTGTGCCCCATGAGGAATTATTGGTTAAACTGGAAAACATGGGGATCGATATGAAAATCCAGAGGTGGATAAAGAATTGGTTAATGGGGAGAATGCAGCGGGTCGTATTAAAGGGTGAACTGTCGGGTTGGAGGGAGGTTACTAGTGGAGTGCCTCAAGGTTCGGTTTTGGGACCCATTTTATTTAATCTATTTATAACTGACCTCGGAACCGATTGCAAGAGTGGGCTGATAAAGTTTGCGGATGATACGAAGGTGGGAGGAGTTGCAAATTCGGAGGAGGATAGGGATATTCTGCAGGGAGACTTGAATGAGCTTGTGAATTGGAGTGTCAGAAATAAGATGAAATTTAATAGTGAAAAGTGTAAGGTGATGCACTTGGGGATGACTAATAACAATTTTAGTTACAAGATGGGGACGCATTGGTTAGAAGTAACGGAAGAGGAGAAGGACCTAGGGGTCCTTGTAGACCGCAGGATGACTATGAGTCGACAATGTGACGTGGCTGTGAAAAAAGCCAATGCGGTCTTGGGATGTATTAGGCGAGGTATATCTAGTAGGGATAAGGAGGTCCTGCTTCCGTTGTATACGGCGCTGGTGAGACCTCATTTGGAGTACTGTGTGTAGTTCTGGTCTCCCATGTTTAAAAAAGATGAACTCAAATTGGAACGGGTGCAGAGAAGGGCGACTAGGATGATCAGAGGAATGGAAAACCTGTCGTATGAAAAGAGATTAGAGGAGCTCGGGTTGTTTAGTCTGACAAAACGAAGGCTGAGGGGGGATATGATTGCTATCTTTAAATATATCAGAGGGATAAATACAAGGGAGGGAGAGGAATTATTTCAGCTGAGTACTAATGTGGACACGAGAACCAATGGATATAAACTGGCCGTGGGGAAGTTCAGGCTTGAAATCAGACGAAGGTTTCTGACCGTCAGAGGGGTGAAATATTGGAACGGCCTTCCAAGGGAAACGGTGGGGGCAACGGACCTGTCTGGTTTTAAGATTAAGTTGGATAAGTTTATGGAGGGAATGGTTTAATGGTAAAACATAGTAGCCGAGGAAAACCAAGCAATGGTACGTAAATAGCATAATGGCAAACAAGGGTCAGGCTAGAGACTCTTGCCTACATGCTCGGGGTATTACTGATCGCCATATTTGGGGTCGGGAAGGAATTTTCCTCCAGGGTAGATTGGCTGAGCCTCTGGAGGTTTTTCGCCTTCCTCCGCAGCATGGGGCAGGGATCACTAGCAGGAGGGTCCCTGCCGATTGAAGTCACTAAAACACAGGATTGGGGACTTCAACGGCACAGTCCAGGGAAGGGTCTTGTGGCCTGCAGCATGCAGGGGGTCAGACCAGATGATCATAATGGTCCCTTCTGACCTTAAAGTCTATGAGTCTATAAGACCAAATACCATCCCTGATAGACATTTATCTAACCTACTCTTAAATATCTCAAGAGATGGAGATTCCACAACCTCCCTCGGCAATTTATTCCAGTGTTTAACCACCCTGAGAGTTAGGAACTTTTTCCTAATGTCCAACCTAGACCTCCCTTGCTGCACTTTAAACCCATTGCTTCTGGTTCTATCCTTAGAGGCTAAGGTGAACAAGTTTTCTCCCTCCTCCTTATGACACCCTTTTAAATACCTGAAAACTGCTATCATGTCTCCTCTCAGTCTTCTCTTTTCCAAACTAAAGAAAGCCAATTCTTTCAGCCTTCCTTCATAGGTCATGTTCTCAAGACCTTTAATCATTCTTGTTGCTCTTCTCTGGACCCTTTCCAATTTCTCCACATCTTTTTTAAAATGCGGTGCCCAGAACTGGACACAATACTCCAGCTGAGGCCTAACCAGAGCAGAGTAGAGCGGAAGAATGACTTCTCGTGTCTTGCTCACAACACACCTGTTAATACATCCCAGAATCAGGTTTGCTTTTTTTGCAACAGCATCACACTGTTGACTCATATTTAGCTTGTGGTCCACTATAACCCCTAGATCCCTTTCTGCCGTACTCCTTCCTAGACAGTCTCTTCCCATTCTGTATGTGTGAAACTGATTGTTCCTTCCTAAGTGGAGCACTTTGCATTTGTCTTTGTTAAACTTCATCCTGTTTAACTCAGACCATTTCTCCAATTTGTCCAGATCATTTTGAATTATGACCCTGTCCTCCAAAGCAGTTGCAATCCCTCCCAGTTTGGTATCATCCGCAAACTTAATAAGCGTACTTTCTATGCCAATATCTAAGTCGTTGATGAAGATATTGAACAGCGCCGGTCCCAAAACAGACCCCTGCGATACCCCACTCGTTATGGCTTTCCAGCAGGATTGGGAACTATTAATAACAACTCTCTGAGTACGGTTATCCAGCCAGTTATGCACCCACCTTATAGTAGCCCCATCTAAATTGTATTTGCCTAGTTTATCAATAAGAATATCATGCGAGACCGTATCAAATGCCTTACTAAAGTCTAGGTATACCACATCCACAGCCTCACCCTTATCCACAAGGCTCGTTATCCTCTCAAAGAAAGCTATCAGATTGGTTTGACATGATTTGTTCTTCACAAATCCATGCTGGCTGTTCCCTATCACCTTACCACCTTCCAAGTGTTTGCAGATGATTTCCTTAATTACTTGCTCCATTATCTTCCCTGGCACAGAAGTTAAACTCACTGGGGTCTGTAGTTTCCTGGGTTGTTTTTATTTCCCTTTTTATAGATGGGCACTATATTTGCCCTTTTCCAGTCTTCTGGAATCTCTCCCGTCTCCCATGATTTTCCAAAGATAATAGCTAGAGGCTCAGATACCTCCTCTATTAGCTCCTTGAGTATTCTAGGATGCATTTCATCAGGCCCGGGTGACTTGCAGGCATCTAACTTTTCTAAGTGATTTTTAACTTGTTCTTTTTTTATTTTATCTGCTAAACCTACCCCCTTCCCATTAGCATTCACTATGTTAGGCATTCCTTCAGACTTCTCGGTGAAGACCGAAACAAAGAAGTCATTAAGCATCTCCGCCATTTCCAAGTTTCCTGTTACTGTTTCTCCCTCTTCACTAAGCAGCGGGCCTACCCTGTCTTTGGTCTTCCTCTTGCTTCTAATGTATTGATAAAAAGTCTTCTTGTTTCCCTTTATTCCCGTAGCTAGTTTGAGCTCATTTTGTGCCTTTGCCTTTCTAATCTTGCCCCTGCATTCCTGTGTTGTTTGCCTATATTCATCCTTTGTAATCTGTCCCAGTTTCCATTTTTTATATGACTCCTTTTTATTTTTTAGATCATGCAAGATCTCATGGTTAAGCCAAGGTGGTCTTTTGCCACATTTTCTATCTTTCCTAACCAGCGGAATAGCTTGCTTTTGGGCCCTTAATAGTGTCCCTTTGAAAAACTGCCAACTCTCCTCAGTTGTTTTTCCCCTCAGTCTTGATTTCCATGGGACCTTACCTATCAGCTCTCTGAGCTTACCAAAATCTGCCTTCCTGAAATCCATTGTCTCTATTTTGCTGTTCTCCCTTCTACCCTTCCTTAGAATTGCAAACTCTATGATTTCATGATCACTTTCACCCAGGCTGCCTTCTACTTTCAAATTCTCATCGAGTTCCTCCCTATTTGTTAAAATCAAGTCTAGAACAGCTTCCCCCCAGTAGCTTTTTCAACCTTCTGAAATAAAAAGTTGTCTCCAATGCAGTCCAGGAATTTGTTGGATAGTCTGTGCCCCGCTGTGTTATTTTCCCAACATATAGCCGGATAGTTGAAGTCCCCCATCACCACCAAATCTTGGGCTTTGGATGATTTTGTTAGTTGCTTAAAAAAAGCCTCATCCACCTCTTCCACCTGGTTAGGTGGCCTGTAGTAGACTCCTAGCATGACATCTCCCTTGTTTTTTACCCCTTTTAGCCTAACCCAGAGACTCTCAACACTTCCGTCTCCTATGTCCATCTCTACCTCAGTCCAAGTGTGTACATTTTTAATATACAAGGCAACACCTCCTCCCTTTTTCCCCTGTCTATCCTTCCTGAGCAAGCTGTACCCATCCACACCAACATTCCAATCACGTGTATTATCCCACCAAGTTTCAGTGATGCCAACAATGTCATAGTTGTATTTATTTATTAGCACTTCCAGTTCTTCCTGCTTATTCCCCATACTTCTCGCATTTGTATATAGGCATCTAAGATACTGGTTTGATCTTTCCTCCCAGTTTTGTCCTGACCCTCCTTTCTCTCTGACAATATAGCCCACACTCCCTCTCGTTTTTGACCCATCTCCCCGGTCTCCATGTTCCCCACTTACCTGTGGGCTTTGCTCACCTGTCCCCGTCGAACCTAGTTTAAAGCCCTCCTCACTAGGTTAGCCAGTCTGTGTCCAAAGGTACTAATAACTTGAGCTGTGGTTTGGAGGTGGAACAGCTGTCAAGGGCACTGAGGGGGAGATAGCAGGAGCTCATCCTTCAAGGAGGGGGGTTGTCACTGGAGGTTACTAGAAAGGACAAGAAGACTCCATTCTGGGGTTCAGGAGGTGAATTTATCCCTCAGTGGTGGGCAGGTGATGGGTGGAAGTAGTGCTGGTTCCAGGTGCCCTTAATTCCCGCTGATTCCTCAGGGCGTTTGAGTCTCTGACAGGTTCTCGTTCCCTTGCAGCAGGAGGACGTCACGGCCAAAAGTAATGCACCAGCTCCGCATCATCCGGCACTTGCGCCAGATTCCTGAGACACTGCAGGGGCTGTGCCTCTGAGGCCATCAGCAACTCCCGCTCCCTGCTGCAGGTACTGCTCTGGCTCACTGTAAATGGGGAGCTAGTGGAAGGGGAAATGGAGCCCCGTGGCACTCACTAAAAGGGAAAGTGGTGGATTCTCCATCTCTTGATGTCATTGAATGAAGACTAGATGCCTTTCTGGAATGTGTGTGCCCAAAGAGTAACTATTGTACTATACAGGAAGCCTATGATATGCAGGGGCTTAGATTAGATGCTCTAAAGGTCTCTTGTGGCCGTAAAGTCTACTAATTTTGGAAACACTGAGTGTAGCATTGGGAGCAGCCTCTGATGTTTTACTGTCTAGCCCACTTGCTTCCTAGAATGAAGACGCATTGAGTGGGGTGATCCACAGAGAGTAGCTGAAACCTTCATAGTGTCAGGCCAGCAGCAGGACATTAGCACTTAAGGGTTTGATTGGTGGCAGTGATATCACAAAGGTCTTTTGCAGGACCTCAGCCTATTGGTCAAAGGTGTTAGGGAGGTGGTAACCTCAGAGAGAGATGCTGCCATCAGCGAGGCAGGACAGGGGCGCATGGCCAGGGAAACCTCAGAGACCCCTGTGGCTTTGCTTCAGCAAGTCTCCTTCTCGAGGTCTCTCTTTGAGGACTGAGAGAGTGTTAGGGTTGACGTATGTGAGTGTGAGCAGGAGCCTCTTTCGAGTTTTCTCCTTTCCTTTTGACGGATTTTACTAGAAAACAGACGTCCCTATTTAGAAGGTAAGAGCCTCCAAGAAGTTTTGGAACCTGCTCAGTCTGATCCATCTGGTGCCAGCTGAATTCTAGGCATGGAAAACAGTAGTTTAAGATGGCAGAATTTTATTCCCTCCCTGGGATTTTGTCCCGTAGAATCACTGGGGACATTAGGGTTTGTCCTTTTCGTTTTACCTTTTCCTCCATCCCTCCTTCCTTTCTCTTCATCTCTTACTTCTTTTGTCCATTCTCCTGTTCCCCTTTCACCACCAGGAGTGGTGTGTGTGTGTGTGTGTGTGTTTGTGTGTGTGTTGCTGGGGGTGCTCTTCACCTCCCCTTGTGGGGAGTTCATCCAAAACTGTATGGTTGAAATAGTGCTTGGACTCCACTGACACTAGATGCTGCCATCCTGTGGCTTAGCATTAGTGTCTGGGATGACTTGGGGCAAGATCTCAACCTCCCCTCAACCCACTTCACTTCTGGCAGAATCCCTCCTGCCCCCCCGCTAGAGCCGCCTCGATGCCCAACCTGGTTGGGGGTGCAGAAGAGGGTTCTGATAACTTGAGGTTTGGTTTGGAGGTGGAACAGCTGTGAAGAACACTGAGGGGGAGGTAGCAGGAGCTAATCCTACAAGGAGGGGGGTCGGCACTGGAGGATACTAGAAAGGACAAGAAGACTCCATTCTGGGGTTCAGGAGGTGAATTCATCCCTCAGCGGTGGGCAGGTGGTGGGTGGAAATACTGCTGGTTCCAGGTGCTCTTAATTCCCCCTGATTCCTCGGGGCCTTTGAGTCTCTGACAGGTTCTCGTTCCCTTGCAGCAGGAGGACGTCACGGCCAAAGTGATGCACCAGCTCCGCATCATCCGGCACTTGCGCCAGGTGCCTGAGACACTGCAGGGGCTGTTCCTCTGAGGCCTTCAGCAACTCCCGCTCCCTGCTGCAGGTACTGCTCTGGCTCACTGTAAATGGGGAGCTAGTGGAAGGGGAAATGGAACCCCCTGGCCCTCACTAAAAGGGAAAGTGGTGGATTCTCCAACTCTTGATGTCATTGAATGAAGACTAGATGCCTTTCTGGAATGTGTGTGCCCAAAAAGTAACTATGGTACTATACTGGAAGCCTATGATATGGAGGGGGTTAGATGAGGTGCTGTAAAGGTCTCTTCTGGCCAGAAAGTCTCCTACCTTTGGAAACACTGAGTGTAGTATTGGGAGCAGCCTCTGATGTTTTACTGTCTAGCTAGCTTGCTTCCTAGAATGAAGACGAATTTTGTGGTGTGATCCACAGAGCGTAGCTCAAACCTTCAAAGTGTCAGGCCAGCAGCAGGACATGAGCACTTTAGGGTTTGGTTGGGTGTGGCAGTGATATCACAAAGGCTTTTTCAAGGACCTCAGCGTACTGGTCAAAGGTGTTAGGGAGGTGGTGACCTCAGAGAGAGATGCTGTCTTCAGCCAGGGAGGACAGGGGCTTACGACCAGGGAAACCTCAGAGACCCCTGTGGCTTTGCTTCAGCAAGTCTCCTTCTCGAGGTTTCTTTTTGAGGACTGAGAGAGTGTTAGGGTTCACGTATGTGAGTGCGAGGAGGAGCCTCTTTCGAGTTTTCTCCTTTCCTTTTACTGATTTTACTTGAAAATTAGAAGGTAAGAGCCTCCAAGAGGTTTTGGAACCTGCTCAGTCTGATCCATCTGGTGCCAGCTGAATTCTCAGCATGGAAAACAGTAGTTTAAGGTGGCAGAATTTTCTTCCCTCCCTGGAATTTTGTCCCGTGGAATCACTGGGGACACTAGGGTTTGTCCTTTTCGTTTTACCTTTTCCTCCATCCCTCTTTCCTTTCTCTTCATCTCTTACTTCTTTTGTCCTTTCTCTTGTTCCCCTCCCACCTCCAGGAGTGGTGTGTGTGTTGCTGGGGATGCTCTTCACCTCCCCTTGTGGGAAGTTGATCCAAAACTGTCGGGTTCAAATAGTGCTTGGACTCCACTGACACTAGATGCTGCCATCCTGTGGCTTAGCATTAGTTTCTGGGACAACTTGGGGCAAGATCTCAACTTCCCCGCAACCCACTTCACTGCTGGCAGAATCCCTCCTGCCCCCCCTGCTAGGGCCGCCTCCCTGCGCAACCTGGGTTGGGGTGGAGAAGAGGGTTCTGATAACTTGAGCTGTGGTTTGGAGGTAGAACAGCTGTCAAGGGTACTGAGGGGGAGGTAGCAGGAGCTCACCCTACAAGGTGGTGGGTTGGCACTGGAGGTTACTAGAAAGGACAAGAAGACTCCATTCTGGGGTTCAGGAGGTGAATTCATCTCTCAGTGGTGGGCAGGTAGTCAGTTTAAATACTGCTGGTTCCAGGTGCCCTTAATTCCCCCTGATTCCTCGGGGCGTTTGAGTCTCTGACAGGTTCTCGTTCCCTTGCAGGAGGAGGACGTCACGGCCAAAGTGATGCACCCGCATCATCCGCCACTTGCGCCAGGTGCCTGAGACACTGCAGGGGCTGCGCCTCTGAGGCCTTCAGCAACTCCCGCTCCCTGCTGCAGGTACTGCTCTGTCTCCCTGTAAATGGCGAGCTAGTGGAAGGGGAAATGGAGCCCCCGGCACTCACTAAAAGGGAAAGTGGTGGATTCTCCATCTCTTGATGTCATTGAATGAAGACTAGATGCCTTCCTGGAATGTGTGTGCCCAAAAAGTAACTATTGTACTATACAGGAGGCCTATGATATGCAGGGGCTTAGATGAGATGCTGTAAAGGTCTCTTGTGGCCATAAAGTGTACAAATTTTGGAAACACCGAGTGTAGTATTGGGAGCAGCCTCTGATGTTTTACTGTCTAGCCGGCTTGCTTCCTAGAATGAAGACGCATTGAGTGGGGTGATCCACAGAGAGTACCTGTGTCAAGGCTGTATCCCCACTTTGAAGTTTAGGGTACAAATGTAGGGGCCTGCATGAAAACGTCTAAGCTTAACCACCATCCCAAGGCTAATTTCCTCCCCTGGGTAGCCTTGAGAAACCTTTCAGCAATTCCCTGGTGAATACAGATCCAAACCCCTTGGATCTTAAAACAAGGAGAAATAAACCATCCCCCCTCCTTCCTCCCACCAACTTCTGGTGAATACAGATCCAACCCCCTTGGATCTAAAAGAAGGAGAAATTAACCATTCCCCTCCTTCCTCCCACCAACTCCTGGTGAATCAAGATCCAAACTCCTTGGATCTTAAAACAAGGAAAAATCTATCCGGTTCTTAAAAATAAGGCTTTTAATTAAAGAAAAAGGTAAAAATCATCTCTGTAAAATCAGTATGGAAATTAACCTTACAGGGTAATCAAACTTAAAGAGCTCAGAGGACTCCCCTCTAGTCTTAGGTTCAAAGTACAGCAAACAAAGATAAACACTCTAGTAAAAGGTACATTTACAAGTTGAGAAAACAAAGGAAAACTAACACGCCTTGTTTGAAATAGGAGAGACTTGTTTAGAAAGATGTGGAGAACCTGGATTGATGTCTGGTCCCTCTCAGTCCCGAGGGCGAACACCCACACAAACAAAGAACACAAACAAAAGCCTTCCCCTCCCCAAGATTTGAAAGTATCTTGTCCCCTTATTGGTCCTTTAGGTCAGATGCCAGCCAGGTTACCTGAGCTTCTTAACCCTTTAGAGGGAAAAGGATTTTGGAGTCTCTGGCCAGGAGGATTTTATAGTACTGTACACAGGACAGCTGTTACCCTTCCCTTTATAGTTATGACAACCTCAAACCTTCAAAGTGTCAGGCCAGCAGCAGGACATTAGCACTTGAGGGTTTGGTTGGGTGTGGCAGTGACATCACAAAGGCCTTTTGCAGGATGTCAGCTTATTGGTCAAATGTGTTAGGGAGGTGGTGACCTCAGAGAGAGATGCTGACATCAGCCTGGCAGGACGTGAGCACACGACCAGGGAAACCTCAGAGACCCTGTGGCTTTGCTTCAGCAAGTCTCCTTCTCGGGGTCTTTCTTTGAGGACTGAGAGAGTATTAGGGTTCACGTACGTGAGTGCGTGCAGGAGCCTCTTTCGAGTTTTCTCCTTTCCTTTTACTGATTTTACTAGAAAACAGACGTCCCTGTTTAGAAGGTAAGAGCCTCCAAGAGGTTTTGGCAGCTGCTCAGTCTGATCCATCTGGTGCCAGCTGAATTCTAGGCATGGAAAACAGTAGTTTAAGATGGCAGAATTTGATTCCATCCCTTGGATTTTGTGCCGTAGAATCACTGGGGACATTAGGGTTTGTCCTTTTTGTTTTACCTTTTCCTCCATCCCTCCTTCCTTTCTCTTCATCTCTTACTTCTTTTGTCCTTTCTCCTGTTCCCCTCCCACCACCAGGAGTTGTGTGTGTGTGTGTGTATGTGTGTGTGTTGCTGGGGGTGCTCATCACCTCCCCTTGTGGGAAGTTCATCGAAAACTGTGGGGTTGAAATAGTGTTTGGAGTCCACTGACACTAGATGCTGCCATCCTGTGGCTTAGCATTAGTGTCTGGGATGACTTGGGGCAAGATCTCAACTTCCCCGCAACCCACTTCACTGCTGCCAGAATCCCTCCTGCCCCCCCTGCTAGAGTCGCCTCCCTGGCCAACCTGGGTGGGGGTGGAGAACAGTGTTTTTTTCATACATTCATAGATTCTAGGACTGGAAGGGACCTCGAGAGGTCATCGAGTCCAGTCCCCTGCCCGCATGGCAGGACCAAATACCATCTAGACCATCCCTTATAGGCATTTATCTAACCTACTCTTAAATATCTCAAGAGATGGAGATTCCACAACCTCCCTCGGCAATTTATTCCAGTGTTTAACCACCCTGACAGTTAGGAACTTTTTCCTAATGTCCAACCTAGACCTCCCTTGCTGCACTTTAAACCCATTGCTTCTGGTTCTATCCTTAGAGGCTAAGGTGAACAAGTTTTCTCCCTCCTCCTTATGACACCCTTTTAAATACCTGAAAACTGCTATCATGTCTCCTCTCAGTCTTCTCTTTTCCAAACTAAACAAAGCCAATTCTTTCAGCCTTCCTTCATAGGTCATGTTCTCAAGACCTTTAATCATTCTTGTTGCTCTTCTCTGGACCCTTTCCAATTTCTCCACATCTTTTTTAAAATGCGGTGCCCAGAACTGGACACAATACTCCAGCTGAGGCCTAACCAGAGCAGAGTAGAGCGGAAGAATGACTTCTCGTGTCTTGCTCACAACACACCTGTTAATACATCCCAGAATCAGGTTTGCTTTTTTTGCAACAGCATCACACTGTTGACTCATATTTAGCTTGTGGTCCACTATAACCCCTAGATCCCTTTCTGCCGTACTCCTTCCTAGACAGTCTCTTCCCATTCTGTATGTGTGAAACTGATTGTTCCTTCCTAAGTGGAGCACTTTGCATTTGTCTTTGTTAAACTTCATCCTGTTTAACTCAGACCATTTCTCCAATTTGTCCAGATCATTTTGAATTATGACCCTGTCCTCCAAAGCAGTTGCAATCCCTCCCAGTTTGGTATCATCCGCAAACTTAATAAGCGTACTTTCTATGCCAATATCTAAGTCGTTGATGAAGATATTGAACAGCGCCGGTCCCAAAACAGACCCCTGCGATACCCCACTCGTTATGCCTTTCCAGCAGGATTGGGAACTATTAATAACAACTCTCTGAGTACGGTTATCCAGCCAGTTATGCACCCACCTTATAGTAGCCCCATCTAAATTGTATTTGCCTAGTTTATCAATGAGAATATCATGCGAGACCGTATCAAATGCCTTACTAAAGTCTAGGTATACCACATCCACAGCCTCACCCTTATCCACAAGGCTCGTTATCCTATCAAAGAAAGCTATCAGATTGGTTTGACATGATTTGTTCTTCACAAATCCATGCTGGCTGTTCCCTATCACCTTACCACCTTCCAAGTGTTTGCAGATGATTTCCTTAATTACTTGCTCCATTATCTTCCCTGGCACAGAAGTTAAACTCACTGGGGTCTGTAGTTTCCTGGGTTGTTTTTATTTCCCTTTTTATAGATGGGCACTATATTTGCCCTTTTCCAGTCTTCTGGAATCTCTCCCGTCTCCCATGATTTTCCAAAGATAATAGCTAGAGGCTCAGATACCTCCTCTATTAGCTCCTTGAGTATTCTAGGATGCATTTCATCAGGCCCGGGTGACTTGCAGGCATCTAACTTTTCTAAGTGATTTTTAACTTGTTCTTTTTTTATTTTATCTGCTAAACCTACCCCCTTCCCATTAGCATTCACTATGTTAGGCATTCCTTCAGACTTCTCGGTGAAGACCGAAAGAAAGAAGTCATTAAGCATCTCCGCCATTTCCAAGTTTCCTGTTACTGTTTCTCCCTCTTCACTAAGCAGTGGGCCTACCCTGTCTTTGGTCTTCCTCTTGCTTCTAATGTATTGATAAAAAGTCTTCTTGTTTCCCTTTATTCCCGTAGCTAGTTTGAGCTCATTTTGTGCCTTTGCCTTTCTAATCTTGCCCCTGCATTCCTGTGTTGTTTGCCTATATTCATCCTTTGTAATCTGTCCCAGTTTCCATTTTTTATATGACTCCTTTTTATTTTTTAGATCATGCAAGATCTCATGGTTAAGCCAAGGTGGTCTTTTGCCACATTTTCTATCTTTCCTAACCAGCGGAATAGCTTGCTTTTGGGCCCTTAATAGTGTCCCTTTGAAAAACTGCCAACTCTCCTCAGTTGTTTTTCCCCTCAGTCTTGATTCCCATGGGACCTTACCTATCAGCTCTCTGAGCTTACCAAAATCTGCCTTCCTGAAATCCATTGTCTCTATTTTGCTGTTCTCCCTTCTACCCTTCCTTAGAATTGCAAACTCTATGATTTCATGATCACTTTCACCCAGGCTGCCTTCTACTTTCAAATTCTCAACGAGTTCCTCCCTATTTGTTAAAATCAAGTCTAGAACAGCTTCCCCCCAGTAGCTTTTTCAACCTTCTGAAATAAAAAGTTGTCTCCAATGCAGTCCAGGAATTTGTTGGATAGTCTGTGCCCCGCTGTGTTATTTTCCCAACATATAGCCGGATAGTTGAAGTCCCCCATCACCACCAAATCTTGGGCTTTGGATGATTTTGTTAGTTGCTTAAAAAAAGCCTCATCCACCTCTTCCACCTGGTTAGGTGGCCTGTAGTAGACTCCTAGCATGACATCTCCCTTGTTTTTTACCCCTTTTAGCCTAACCCAGAGACTCTCAACACTTCCGTCTCCTATGTCCATCTCTACCTCAGTCCAAGTGTGTACATTTTTAATATACAAGGCAACACCTCCTCCCTTTTTCCCCTGTCTATCCTTCCTGAGCAAGCTGTACCCATCCAAACCAACATTCCAATCACGTGTATTATCCCACCAAGTTTCAGTGATGCCAACAATGTCATAGTTGTATTTATTTATTAGCACTTCCAGTTCTTCCTGCTTATTCCCCATACTTCTCGCATTTGTATATAGTCATCTAAGATACTGGTTTGATCTTTCCTCCCAGTTTTGTCCTGACCCTCCTTTCTCTCTGACAATATAGCCCACACTCCCTCTCGTTTTTGACCCATCTCCCCGGTCTCCATGTTCCCCACTTACCTGTGGGCTTTGCTCACCTGTCCCCGTCGAACCTAGTTTAAAGCCCTCCTCACTAGGTTAGCCAGTCTGTGTCCAAAGGTACTAATAACTTGAGCTGTGGTTTGGAGGTGGAACAGCTGTCAAGGGCACTGAGGGGGAGTTAGCAGGAGCTCACCCTACAAGGACGGGGGTTGGCACTGGAGATTCCTAGAAAGGAGAAGACGACTCCATTCTGGGGTTCAGGAGGTGAATTCATCCCTCAGTGGTGGGCAGGTGCTGGGTGTAAATACTGCTGGTTCCAGGTGTCCTTAATTCCCCCTGATTCCTCGGGGCATTTGAGTCTCTGATAGGTTCTCGTTCCCTTGCAGGAGGAGGACGTCACGGCCAAAGGGATGCACCAGCTCCGCATCATCCGGCACTTACGCCATGTGCCTGAGACACTGCAGGGGTTGTTCCTCTGAGGCCTTAGCAACTCCCTCTCCCTGCTCCAGGTACTGCTCTGGCTCACTGTAAATGGGGAGCTAGTGGAAGGGGTAATGGAGCCCCCTGGCACTCACTAAAAGGGAAAGTGGTGGATTCTCCAACTCTTGATGTCATTGAATGAAGACTAGATGCCTTTCTGGAATGTGTGTGCCCAAAGAGTAACTATTGTACTATACTGGAAGCCTATGATATGGAGGGGGTTAGATGAGATGCTGTAAAGGTCTCTTCTGGCCAGAAAGTCTCCTACCTTTGGAAACACTGAGTGTAGTATTGGGAGCAGCCTCTGATGTTTTACTGTCTAGCTAGCTTGCTTCCTAGAATGAAGACGAATTTTGTGGTGTGATCCACAGAGCGTAGCTCAAACCTTCAAAGTGTCAGGCCAGCAGCAGGACATGAGCACTTTAGGGTTTGGTTGGGTGTGGCAGTGATATCACAAAGGCTTTTTCAAGGACCTCAGCGTACTGGTCAAAGGTGTTAGGGAGGTGGTGACCTCAGAGAGAGATGCTGTCTTCAGCCAGGGAGGACAGGGGCTTACGACCAGGGAAACCTCAGAGACCCCTGTGGCTTTGCTTCAGCAAGTCTCCTTCTCGAGGTTTCTTTTTGAGGACTGAGAGAGTGTTAGGGTTGACGTATGTGAGTGCGAGCAGGAGCCTCTTTCGAGTTTTCTCCTTTCCTTTTACTGATTTTACTTGAAAATTAGAAGGTAAGAGCTTCCAATAGGTTTTGTAACCTTCTCAGTCTGATCCATCTGGTGCCAGCTGAATTCTCGGCATGGAAAACAGTAGTTTAAGGTGGCAGAATTTTATTCCCTCCCTGGAATTTTGTCCCGTGGAATCACTGGGGACACTAGGGTTTGTCCTTTTCGTTTTACCTTTTCCTCCATCCCTCCTTCCTTTCTCTTCATCTCTTACTTCTTTAGTCCTTTCTCTTGTTCCCCTCCCACCTCCAGGAGTGGTGTGTGTGTTGCTGGGGGTGCTCTTCACCTCCCCTTGTGGGAAGTTGATCCAAAACTGTCGGGTTCAAATCGTGCTTGGACTCCACTGACACTAGATGCTGCCATCCTGTGGCTTAGCATTAGTGTCTGGGACAACTTGAGGCAAGATCTCAACTTCCCCGCAACCCACTTCACTGCTGGCAGAATCCCTCCTGCCCCCCCTGCTAGGGCCGCCTCCCTGCGCAACCTGGGTTGGGGTGGAGAAGAGGGTTCTGATAACTTGAGCTGTGGTTTGGAGGTAGAACAGCTGTCAAGGGTACTGAGGGGGAGGTAGCAGGAGCTCACCCTACAAGGACGGGGGTTGGCACTGGAGATTCCTAGAAAGGAGAAGACGACTCCATTCTGGGGTTCAGGAGGTGAATTCATCCCTCAGTGGTGGGCAGGTGCTGGGTGTAAATACTGCTGGTTCCAGGTGTCCTTAATTCCCCCTGATTCCTCGGGGCATTTGAGTCTCTGATAGGTTCTCGTTCCCTTGCAGGAGGAGGACGTCACGGCCAAAGGGATGCACCAGCTCCGCATCATCCGGCACTTACGCCATGTGCCTGAGACACTGCAGGGGTTGTTCCTCTGAGGCCTTAGCAACTCCCTCTCCCTGCTCCAGGTACTGCTCTGGCTCACTGTAAATGGGGAGCTAGTGGAAGGGGTAATGGAGCCCCCCGGCACTCACTAAAAGGGAAAGTGGTGGATTCTCCAACTCTTGATGTCATTGAATGAAGACTAGATGCCTTTCTGGAATGTGTGTGCCCAAAAAGTAACTATGGTACTATACTGGAAGCCTATGATATGGAGGGGGTTAGATGAGATGCTGTAAAGGTCTCTTCTGGCCAGAAAGTCTCCTACCTTTGGAAACACTGAGTGTAGTATTGGGAGCAGCCTCTGATGTTTTACTGTCTAGCTAGCTTGCTTCCTAGAATGAAGACGAATTTTGTGGTGTGATCCACAGAGCGTAGCTCAAACCTTCAAAGTGTCAGGCCAGCAGCAGGACATGAGCACTTTAGGGTTTGGTTGGGTGTGGCAGTGATATCACAAAGGCTTTTTCAAGGACCTCAGCGTACTGGTCAAAGGTGTTAGGGAGGTGGTGACCTCAGAGAGAGATGCTGTCTTCAGCCAGGGAGGACAGGGGCTTACGACCAGGGAAACCTCAGAGACCCCTGTGGCTTTGCTTCAGCAAGTCTCCTTCTCGAGGTTTCTTTTTGAGGACTGAGAGAGTGTTAGGGTTGACGTATGTGAGTGCGAGCAGGAGCCTCTTTCGAGTTTTCTCCTTTCCTTTTACTGATTTTACTTGAAAATTAGAAGGTAAGAGCTTCCAATAGGTTTTGTAACCTTCTCAGTCTGATCCATCTGGTGCCAGCTGAATTCTCGGCATGGAAAACAGTAGTTTAAGGTGGCAGAATTTTATTCCCTCCCTGGAATTTTGTCCCGTGGAATCACTGGGGACACTAGGGTTTGTCCTTTTCGTTTTACCTTTTCCTCCATCCCTCCTTCCTTTCTCTTCATCTCTTACTTCTTTAGTCCTTTCTCTTGTTCCCCTCCCACCTCCAGGAGTGGTGTGTGTGTTGCTGGGGGTGCTCTTCACCTCCCCTTGTGGGAAGTTGATCCAAAACTGTCGGGTTCAAATCGTGCTTGGACTCCACTGACACTAGATGCTGCCATCCTGTGGCTTAGCATTAGTGTCTGGGACAACTTGAGGCAAGATCTCAACTTCCCCGCAACCCACTTCACTGCTGGCAGAATCCCTCCTGCCCCCCCTGCTAGGGCCGCCTCCCTGCGCAACCTGGGTTGGGGTGGAGAAGAGGGTTCTGATAACTTGAGCTGTGGTTTGGAGGTAGAACAGCTGTCAAGGGTACTGAGGGGGAGGTAGCAGGAGCTCACCCTACAAGGTGGTGGGTTGGCACTGGAAGTTACTAGAAAGGACAAGAAGACTCCATTCTGGGGTTCAGGAGGTGAATTCATCTCTCAGTGGTGGGCAGGTAGTCAGTTTAAATACTGCTGGTTCCAGGTGCCCTTAATTCCCCCTGATTCCTCGGGGCGTTTGAGTCTCTGACAGGTTCTCGTTCCCTTGCAGGAGGAGGACGTCACGGCCAAAGTGATGCACCCGCATCATCCGCCACTTGCGCCAGGTGCCTGAGACACTGCAGGGGCTGCGCCTCTGAGGCCTTCAGCAACTCCCGCTCCTTGCTGCAGGTACTGCTCTGGCTCACTGTAAATGGGGTGCTAGTGGAAGGGGAAATGGAGCCCCCTGGCACTCACTAAAAGGGAAAGTGGTGGACCCCTGTGGCTTTGCTTCAGCAAGTCTCCTTCTCGAGGTCTCTCTTTGAGGACTGAGAGAGTGTTAGGGTTGACGTATGTGAGTGCGAGCAGGAGCCTCTTTCGAGCTTTCTCCTTTCCTTTTACTGATTTTACTAGAAAACAGACGTCCCTGTTAGAATCATAGAATCATAGAATATCAGAGTTGGAACGGACCTCAAGAGGTCATCTAGTCCAACCCCTTGCTCAAAGCAGGACCAATTCCCAGCTAAATCATCCCAGCCAGGGCTTTGTCAAGCCGGGCCTTAAAAACCTCCAAGGAAGGAGACTCCACCACCTCCCTAGGTAACGCATTCCAGTGTTTCACCACCCTCCTAGTGAAATAGTTTTTCCTGATATCCAACCTGGACCTCCCCCACTGCAACTTGAGACCATTCCTCCTTATTCTGTCATCTGCCACCACTGAGAACAGCCGAGCTCCATCCTCTTTGGAACCCCCCTTCAGGTAGTTGAAGGCTGCTATCAAATCCCCCCTCATTCTTCTCTTCTGGAGACTAAACAATCCCAGTTCCCTCAGCCTCTCCTCATAAGTCATGTGCTCCAGACCCCTAATCATTTTTGTTGCCCTCCGCTGGACTCTTTCCAATTTTTCCTCATCCTTCTTGTAGTGTGGGGCCCAAAACTGGACACAGTATTCCAGATCAGGCCTCACCAATGTCGAATAAAGGGGAACGATCACGTTCCTCGATCTGCTCACAATGCCCCTACTTATACAGCCCAAAATGCCGTTAGCCTTCTTGGGAACAAGAGCACACTGTTGACTCATATCCAGCTTCTCATCCACTGTGACCCCTAGGTCCTTTTCTGCAGAACTGCTACCTAGCCATTCGGTCCCTAGTCTGTAGCAGTGCATGGGATTCTTCCGTCCTAAGTGCAGGACTCTGCACTTGTCCTTGTTGAACCTCATCAGGTTTTTTTCGGCCCAATCCTCTAATGTGTGTAGGTCCCTCTGTATCCGATCCCTACCCTCTAGAGTATCTACCACGCCTCCTAGTTGAGTGTCACCTGCAAACTTGCTGAGAGTGCAGTCCACACCATCCTCCAGATCATTAATAAAGATATTAAACAAAACCGGCCCCAGGAGCGACCCTTGGGGCACTCCGCTTGAAACCGGCTGCCAACTAGACATGGAGCCATTGATCACTACCCGTTGAGCCCGACGATCTAGCCAGCTTTCTATCCAGCTTACAGTCCATTCATCCAGCCCATACTTCTTTAACTTGGCGGCAAGAATACTGTGGGAGACGTATGTGAGTGTGAGCAGGAGCCTCTTTCGAGATTTCTCCTTTTATTGATTTTACTAGAAAACAGACGTGCCTGTTGAGAAGGTAAGAGCCTTGGAGAGGTTTTTAACCTGCTCAGTCTGATCCATCTGGTGCCAGCTGAATTCTAGGCATGGAAAACACTAGTTCAAGGTGGCAGAATTTTATAGCCCACCTGGGATTTTGTGCCGTAGAATCACTGGGGACATTAGGGTTTGTCCTTTTCGTTTTACCTTTTCCTCCATCCCTCCTTCCTTTCTCTTGTTCCCCTCCCACCACCAAGAGTGGTGTGTGTGTGTGTGTTGCTGGGGGTGCTCTTCACCTCCCCTCGTGCGAAGTTGACACTGCAGGGGCTGTGCCTTTGTGAACATCAGCAACTCCTACTCCCTGCTGCAAGTACTGCTCTGGCTCACTGTAAATGGGGTGCTAGTGGAAGGGGAAATGGAGCCCCCTGGCACTCACTAAATGGGAAAGTGGTGGATTCTCCATCTCTTGATGTCATTGAATGAAGACTAAATGCCTTTGTGGAATGTTTCTGCCCAAAAAGTAACTATTGTCCTATACAGGAAGCCTATGATATGCAGGGGCTTAGATGAGATGCTCTAAAGGTCTCTTGTGGCCATAAAGTCTCCTAATTTTGGAAACACTGAGTGTAGCATTGGGAGCAGCCTCTGATGTTTTACCGTCTAGCCGGATTGCTTCCTAGAATGAAGACGCATTGAGTGGGGTGATCCACAGAGAGTAGCTCAAACCTTCAAAGTGTCAGGCCAGCAGCAGGACATTAGCACTTCCGGGGATGGGTGGGTGTGGCAGTGACATCACAAAGGCCTTTTCAGGACCTCAGCGTATTGGTCAAAGGTGTTAGGGAGGTGGTGACCTCCGTGAGAGATGCTGACATCAGCCAGGCAGGACAGGGGCGCATGGCCAGGGAAACCTCAGAGACCCCTGTGGCTTTGCTTCAGCAAGTCTCCTTCTCGAGGTTTCTCTTGAGGACTGAGAGAGTATTAGGATTCACGTATTTGAGTGAGAGCAGGAGCCTCTTTCGAGTTGTCTCCTTTCCTTTTACTGATTTTACTAGAAAACAGACATCCCTGTTTAGAAAGTAAGAGCCTCCAAGAGGTTTTGGAACCTGCTCAGTCTGATCCATCTGGTGCCAGCTGAATTCTATGCAGGCATGGAAAACACTGTTCAAGGTGGCAGAATTTTAATCCCTCCCTGTAATTTTGTCTGGTAGAATCACTGGGGACATTAGGGTTTGTCCTTTTCGTTTTACCTTTTCCTCCATCCCTCCTTCCTTTCTCTTTATCTCTTACTTCTTTTGTCCTTTCTCTTGTTCCCCTCCCACCACCAGGAGTGGTATATGTGTGTGTGTGTGTGTGTGTGTGTGTGTGTGTGTGTTGCTGGGGGTGCTCTTCTCCTCCCCTTGTTGGGAGTTGATCCAAAACTGTATGGTTGAAATAGTGCTTGGACTCCACTGACACTAGATGCTGCCATCGTGTGGTTTAGCATTAGTGTCTGGGATGACTTGGGGCAAGATCTCAACCTCCCCGCAACCCACTTCACTGCTGCCAGAATCCCACCTGCCCCCCCTGCTAGAGCCGCCTCCCTGCCCAACCTGGGTGGGGGTGGAGAAGAGGGTTCTGATAACTTGAGCTGTGGTTTGGAGGTGGAACAGCTGTCAAGGGCACTGAGAGGGAGGTAGCAGGAGCTCACCCTACAAGGACGGGGGTTGGCACTGGAGATTACTAGAAAGGAGAAGACGACTCCATTCTGGGGTTCAGGAGGTGAATTCATCCCTCAGTGGTGGGCAGGTGCTGGGTGTAAATACTGCTGGTTCCAGGTGCCCTTAATTCCCGCTGATTCCTCGGGGCATTTGAGTCTCTGACAGGTTCTCGTTCCCTTGCAGGAGGAGGACGTCACGGCCAAAGGGATGCACCAGCTCCGCATCATCCGGCACTTGCGCCGTGTGCCTGAGACACTGCAGGGGCTGTGCCTCTGTGAACATCAGCAACTCCCGCTCCTTGCTGCAGGTACTGCTCTGGCTCACTGTAAATGGGGTGCTAGTGGAAGGGGAAATGGAGCCCCCTGGCACTCACTAAAAGGGAAAGTGGTGGACCCCTGTGGCTTTGCTTCAGCAAGTCTCCTTCTCGAGGTCTCTCTTTGAGGACTGAGAGAGTGTTAGGGTTGACGTATGTGAGTGCGAGCAGGAGCCTCTTTCGAGCTTCTCCTTTCCTTTTACTGATTTTACTAGAAAACAGACGTCCCTGTTAGAATCATAGAATCATAGAATATCAGAGTTGGAACGGACCTCAAGAGGTCATCTAGTCCAACCCCCTGCTCAAAGCAGGACCAATTCCCAGCTAAATCATCCCAGCCAGGGCTTTGTCAAGCCGGGCCTTAAAAACCTCCAAGGAAGGAGACTCCACCACCTCCCTAGGTAACGCATTCCAGTGTTTCACCACCCTCCTAGTGAAATAGTTTTTCCTGATATCCAACCTGGACCTCCCCCACTGCAACTTGAGACCATTCCTCCTTATTCTGTCATCTGCCACCACTGAGAACAGCCGAGCTCCATCCTCTTTGGAACCCCCCTTCAGGTAGTTGAAGGCTGCTATCAAATCCCCCCTCATTCTTCTCTTCTGGAGACTAAACAATCCCAGTTCCCTCAGCCTCTCCTCATAAGTCATGTGCTCCAGACCCCTAATCATTTTTGTTGCCCTCCGCTGGACTCTTTCCAATTTTTCCTCATCCTTCTTGTAGTGTGGGGCCCAAAACTGGACACAGTATTCCAGATCAGGCCTCACCAATGTCGAATAAAGGGGAACGATCACGTTCCTCGATCTGCTCACAATGCCCCTACTTATACAGCCCAAAATGCCGTTAGCCTTCTTGGGAACAAGAGCACACTGTTGACTCATATCCAGCTTGTCATCCACTGTGACCCCTAGGTCCTTTTCTGCAGAACTGCTACCTAGCCATTCGGTCCCTAGTCTGTAGCAGTGCATGGGATTCTTCCGTCCTAAGTGCAGGACTCTGCACTTGTCCTTGTTGAACCTCATCAGGTTTTTTTCGGCCCAATCCTCTAATGTGTCTAGGTCCCTCTGTATCCGATCCCTACCCTCTAGAGTATCTACCACGCCTCCTAGTTGAGTGTCACCTGCAAACTTGCTGAGAGTGCAGTCCACACCATCCTCCAGATCATTAATAAAGATATTAAACAAAACCGGCCCCAGGAGCGACCCTTGGGGCACTCCGCTTGAAACCGGCTGCCAACTAGACATGGAGCCATTGATCACTACCCGTTGAGCCCGACGATCTAGCCAGCTTTCTATCCAGCTTACAGTCCATTCATCCAGCCCATACTTCTTTAACTTGGCGGCAAGAATACTGTGGGAGACGTATGTGAGTGTGAGCAGGAGCCTCTTTCGAGATTTCTCCTTTTATTGATTTTACTAGAAAACAGACGTGCCTGTTGAGAAGGTAAGAGCCTTGGAGAGGTTTTTAACCTGCTCAGTCTGATCCATCTGGTGCCAGCTGAATTCTAGGCATGGAAAACACTAGTTCAAGGTGGCAGAATTTTATAGCCCACCTGGGATTTTGTGCCGTAGAATCACTGGGGACATTAGGGTTTGTCCTTTTCGTTTTACCTTTTCCTCCATCCCTCCTTCCTTTCTCTTGTTCCCCTCCCACCACCAAGAGTGGTGTGTGTGTGTGTGTGTGTGTTGCTGGGGGTGCTCTTCACCTCCCCTCGTGCGAAGTTGACACTGCAGGGGCTGTGCCTTTGTGAACATCAGCAACTCCTACTCCCTGCTGCAAGTACTGCTCTGGCTCACTGTAAATGGGGTGCTAGTGGAAGGGGAAATGGAGCCCCCTGGCACTCACTAAATGGGAAAGTGGTGGATTCTCCATCTCTTGATGTCATTGAATGAAGACTAAATGCCTTTGTGGAATGTTTCTGCCCAAAAAGTAACTATTGTCCTATACAGGAAGCCTATGATATGCAGGGGCTTAGATGAGATGCTCTAAAGGTCTCTTGTGGCCATAAAGTCTCCTAATTTTGGAAACACTGAGTGTAGCATTGGGAGCAGCCTCTGATGTTTTACCGTCTAGCCGGATTGCTTCCTAGAATGAAGACGCATTGAGTGGGGTGATCCACAGAGAGTAGCTCAAACCTTCAAAGTGTCAGGCCAGCAGCAGGACATTAGCACTTCCGGGGATGGGTGGGTGTGGCAGTGACATCACAAAGGCCTTTTCAGGACCTCAGCGTATTGGTCAAAGGTGTTAGGGAGGTGGTGACCTCCGTGAGAGATGCTGACATCAGCCAGGCAGGACAGGGGCGCATGGCCAGGGAAACCTCAGAGACCCCTGTGGCTTTGCTTCAGCAAGTCTCCTTCTCGAGGTTTCTCTTGAGGACTGAGAGAGTATTAGGATTCACGTATTTGAGTGAGAGCAGGAGCCTCTTTCGAGTTGTCTCCTTTCCTTTTACTGATTTTACTAGAAAACAGACATCCCTGTTTAGAAAGTAAGAGCCTCCAAGAGGTTTTGGAACCTGCTCAGTCTGATCCATCTGGTGCCAGCTGAATTCTATGCAGGCATGGAAAACACTGTTCAAGGTGGCAGAATTTTAATCCCTCCCTGTAATTTTGTCTGGTAGAATCACTGGGGACATTAGGGTTTGTCCTTTTCGTTTTACCTTTTCCTCCATCCCTCCTTCCTTTCTCTTTATCTCTTACTTCTTTTGTCCTTTCTCTTGTTCCCCTCCCACCACCAGGAGTGGTATATGTGTGTGTGTGTGTGTGTTGCTGGCCAAACTAAAAGCAGAAGAAAATGAAAGAAAACATCAGAGACTGCTTCAATTAACAAAACTCAAGACACAGCAGAAGAAAAGAGAAGAAAAAGCCATCCTCCAGATCATTAATAAAGATATTAAACAAAACCGGCCCCAGGACCGACCCTTGGGGCACTACTCCGCTTGAAACCGGCTGCCAACTAGACATGGAGCCATTGATCACTACCCGTTGAGCCCGACGATCCAGCCAGCTTTCTATCCACCTTACAGTCCATTCATCCATCCCATACTTCTTTAACTTGGTGGCAAGAATACTGTGGGAGAGCGTATCAAAAGCTTTGCTAAAGTCAAGGAATAACACATCCACTGCTTTCCCCTCATCCACAGAGCCAGTTATCTCATCATAGAAGGCAATTAGGTTAGTCAGGCACGACTTCCCCTTGGTGAATCCATGCTGACTGTTCCTGATCACTTTCCTCTCCTCTAAGTGTTTCATCATTGATTCCTTGAGGACCTGCTCCATGATTTTTCCAGGGACTGAGGTGAGGCTGACTGGCCTGTAGTTCCCTGGATCCTCCTCCTTCCCTTTTTTAAAGATGGGCACGACATTAGCCTTTTTCCAGTCATCCGGGACCTCCCTCGATCGCCATGAGTTTTCAAAAATAATGGCTAATGGCTGTGCAATCTCATCCGCCAAGTCCTTTAGCACCCTTGGATGCAGCGCATCCAGCCCCATGGAGTTGTGCACGTCCAGTTTTTCTAAATAGTCCCGAACCACTTCTTTCTCCACAGAGGGCTGGTCACCTTCTCCCCATATTGTGCTGCCCAGTGCAGCAGTCTGGGAGCTGACCTTGTTCGTGAAGACAGAGGCAAAAAAAGCATTGAGTACATTAGCTTTTTCCACATCCTCGGTCACTAGGTTGCCTCCCTCATTCAGTAAGGGGCCCACACTTTCCTTGACTTTCTTCTTGTTGCTAACATACCTGAAGAAACCCTTCTTGTTACTCTTAACATCTCTTGCTAGCTGCAACTCCAAGTGTGATTTGGCCTTCCTGATTTCACTCCTGCATGCCTGAGCAATATTTTTATACTCCTCCCTGGTCATTTGTCCAATCTTCCACTTCTTGTAAGCTTCTTTTTTGCGTTTAAGATCAGCAAGGATTTCACCTTCTAGCCAAGCTGGTCGCCTGCCATATTTACTATTCTTTCTACACATCGGGATGGTTTGTTCCTGCAACCGCAATAAGGATTCTTTAAAATACAGCCAGCTCTCCTGGACCCCTTTGCCCTTCATGTTATTCTCCCAGGGGATCCTGCCCATCTGTTCCCTGAGGGAGTCAAAGTCTGCTTTTCTGAAGTCCAGGGTCCGTATTCTGCTGCTCTCCTTTCTTCCTTGTGTCAGGATCCTGAACTCGACCATCTCATGGTCACTGCCTCCCAGGTTCCCATCCACTTTTGCTTCCCCTACTAATTCTTCCCTGTTTGTGAGCAGCAGGTCGAGAAAAGCTCTGCCCCTAGTTGGTTCCTCCAGCACTTGCACCAGGAAATTGTGCCCTACACTTTCCAAAAACTTCCTGGATTGTCTGTGCACCGCTGTATTGCTCTCCTAGCAGATATCAGGGTGATTAAAGTCTCCCATGAGAACCAGGGCCTGCGATCTAGCAACTTCTGCTAGTTGCCAGAAGAAAGCCTCGTCCACCTCATCCCCCTGGTCTGGTGGTCTATAGCAGACTCCAACCATGACATCCCCCTTGTTGCTCACACTTCTCAACTTTATCCAGAGACTGTCAGGTTTTTCTGCAGTTTCATACAGGAGCTCTGAGCAGTCATACTCCTCTCTTACATACAACGCAACTCCCCCACCTTTTCTGCCCTGCCTGTCCTTCCTGAACAGTTTATATCCATCCATGACAGTACTCCAGTCATGTGAGTTATCCCACCAAGTCTCTGTTATTCCAATCACATCATAGTTCCCTGACTGTGCCAGGACTTCCAGTTCTCCCAGCTTGTTTCCCAGGCTTCTTGCATTTGTGTATAGGCACTTAAGATAACTCATCGATCGTCCCTCTTTCTCAGCATGAGACAGGAGTCCTCCCCCCTTGTGCTCTCCTGCTTGTGCTTCCTCCCAGGATCCCATTTCCCCACTTACCTCAGGGCTTTGGTCTCCTTCCCCCGGTGAACCTAGTTTAAAGCCCTCCTCACTAGGTTAGCCAGCCTGCTGGCGAAGATGCTCTTCTCTCTCTTCGTTAGGTGGAGCCCGTCTCTGCCTAGCACTCCTCCTTCTTGGAACACCATCCCATGGTTGAAGAATCCAAAGCCTTCTCTCCAACACCACCTGTGTAGCCATTCGTTGACTTCCACGATTCGACGGTCTCTACCCCGGCCTTTTCCTTGCACAGAGAGGATGGACGAGAACACCACTTGCGCCTCAAACTCCTTTATCCTTCTTCCCAGAGCCACATAGTCTGCAGTGATCCGCTCAAGGTCATCTCTGATCGCTCACCTTCCACATCACCGTCTTCTTAAGAACTTCCTCAACTGTTGCAGGAACTACTCAGAGAAACCTGCAGATGTAAGCCTCAGTGAGCTCTCCCCAAGCGAACTCCCAGTCAAACTCCCGCTCTTAGCCTCTGCTGTTCGCCGCTCCTTCTTCAAGTCTCTCTTGGAGGACTGAGAGAGTATTAGGGTTCACGTATTTGAGTGCGAGCAGGAGCCTCTTTCGAGTTTTTTCCTTTCCTTTTACTGATTTTACTAGAAAACAGACGTCCCTGTTGAGAAGGTAAGAGCCTCCAAGAGGTTTTGGAACCTGCTCAGTCTGATCCATCTGGCGCCAGCTGAATTCTAGGCATGGAAAACACTAGTTTAATGTGTCAGAATTTTATTCCCTCCCTGGGATTTTGTGCCGTAGAATCACTGGGGACATTAGGGTTTGTCCTTTTCGTTTTACCTTTTCCTCCATCCCTCCTTCCTTTCTCTTCATCTCTTACTTCTTTTGTCCTTTCTCCTGTTCCCCTCCCACCACCTATTAGAGGGGCGGATTATACCCATCAGTAGTATGTCCTGGATCTCCCTTTGTATAGCAGTTTTGTCATGAGGTGACTCCCGGTAGGGTGGGGTTCTAATTGGGTGAGCATTACCTGTGTTAATGGAGTGGTATGCCCGTTCGGTCCGTTTTGGCGTGGCTGAGAAAATTGGTGCAAAGCTTGTGCACAGCTCCTTGATCTGCTGTCGCTGCAGACGTCCAAGGGTCGTGGAGAGGTTCACCTCTTCTACGCCACCATCCTTTTTTTCTTCGTAATAGACACCTTTAGGCCACTTTGCGTTATTTGTTTTCTGGGCTGTAAACTGGCAAACCTTTAATTTTTTGGAATAAAAGGGCTTAAGAGAATTAACATGGTATACCTTGGGCTTTATGTTGGAGGTGGGGGAGGCTATGAGATAATTAACAGCTCCTAGGCGCTCCTGGACCGCGAATGGTCCTTTCCACGACGCTTCCATTTTATGGGCCTGGAGCGCCTTTAAGACCATGACTTGGTTTCCTACTTTGAAGGACCGTTCTCTGGAATGTTTATCATACCAGGCCTTTTGCTCTTTCTGAGCATTTTTTAGGTTTTCTTTAGCAAGGGCTAAAGAGTGTCGGAGGGTGCTTTGTAGGTTGCTTACAAAGTTTAGAATGTTAGTTCCTGGAGAAGGCGTAAGCCCCTCCCATTGCTGTTTCACCAACTGTAATGGCCCCTTAACCTCGCGGCCATACACAAGTTCAAATGGTGAAAACCCTAAACTGGGATGTGGTACAGCCCTGTAGGCGAAAAGCAACTGCTGCAACACTAGGTCCCAATTATTGGAGTGTTCATTTATGAATTTACATATTATGGCCCCCAAAGTTTTATTAAACCTCTCCACCAGGCCATTGGTTTTATGGTGGTAAGGGGTGGCAACCAAGTGATTCACCCCATGAGCTTCCCACAGGTTTTTCATGGTCCCTGCCAGGAAATTAGTTCCCGAATCTGCAAGGATGTTGGAGGGCCAATCTACCCCGGCAAAAATGTCTGTTAATGCCTGGCACACACTTTTAGCCCTGGTGTTGCTTAAGGGTACTGCTTCCGGCCATCGGGTAACAAAATCCATGAAAGTCAGTACGTACTGCTTTCCTTTGGGTGTCTTTTTGGGAAAAGGACCCAGAATATTCACAGCTACGTGCTGAAATGGGACCTTAATTATGGGTAGTGGCTGGAGAGGGGCTTTAACCTGGTCTTGGGGCTTTTCCACTCGTTGGTACACCTCACAAGACCGGACATAATTAGCAACGTCCTTGCCCATTCCCTCCCAGTGGAAGGACTTCCCCAACCGGTCCTTGGTTCTGTTCACCCCAGAATGGCCACTGGGATGATCGTGGGCTAAGCTCAAGAGCTTTACCCGATACTTAGTGGGAACTACCAACTGTCTTTGAGGATGCCAGTTTTTCTGGTGCCCACCAGAAAGAGTCTCCTTGTATAAAAGTCCTTGTTCTATAACAAACCGGGATCGGTTAGAAGAGCTGAGAGGCGGTGGGGTGCTCCACGCCGCCGCCCAAACTTTCTGAAGGCTGTTATCTGCTTCCTGCTCGGCCTGGAACTGTTTCCTTGATGCTGGAGACATCAGTTCCTCCTTGGATTGTGGACTGGGGCTTGGTCCCTCTGGAAGTGATGCAGGTGCTGGGGCTGTTTCCATTGACTGTGATCCGCTGTCCACTGGTGCACTATGTGGTATCTCAGGCTCTGGCTGAGCCTCTTGGGTAGGGTTATCTGCTGCTTCCGCCAGGTCAGGCTCGCTGGTGCCCTCTGGCGTTGGAGTTGTAGACGGGTTTGCAAGCGCTGGACTCAGTGCTGGCAATGGTCCTGGTGCTGGTTGCGTTGCCAGTTCCGGTTCTGGGACTGGCTTTGGCTGGGTCTCTGGGATTGGATTCACTACGGCTGTGGCAGTCGTTGGCAGGGGATCCGGTTCCACCACCTTTGTCTGGGTCTCTGGTAACACAGCCGGGGCCCTGGTGGACGGCTCAGGAACAGGGATGGGGGTGAAAGCTTGCTTAGCCTTTGCTACTTCCAGTTCATGCTTCCTTTCTTTTTCTCTCTCCTCCATCTCTTTTTTTTTCAGCTCCATTTCTTTTTCTTTCAACTTCATCTCTCTCTTGTGGGCCTCCTCTTTGGCTTTTTCTTCTCTTTTTCTCTGCTGTGTCTTGAGTTTTGTTAATTGAAGCAGTCTCTGATGTTTTCTTTCATTTTCTTCTGCTTTTAGTTTGGCCAGTTCTATTTTTTTAGCTACTTCTTTGGTAGTCATTTTCCTGTTTTCTTGTGCTGGGTCACCCCCTCTGCAGTTGACTGAAACTGGGAAGCTCTCAGCTCTGGCTGCTGCTGAGTTAAGAGAGACTTTCTAACTAGCTACTCCCGAGGATGTAAAAAGAAAAAAAAAACAATTCAGCTTGTAAATTCCTTTTACCCTGTCGTTTGCTCATTTGAACACTTCTCTTAACAAAGGCCCTTGTTAAAAAAACTTAACACCTCTGCCTTCAGGCAAGGAGAGATAAGATATGCATCTATCTCCAGCTCTGCTTTTCAAGCAGCTAGAAGGAAAAAAAAATCTCACTGGCTTTGGGTTTAAAATGATCCCACCGCTACCACCATGTCAAGGCTGTATCCCCACTTTGAACTTTAGGGTACAAATGTAGGGGCCTGCATGAAAACTTCTAAGCTTAACTACCAGCTTAGCTCTGGTCCGCTGCCACCGTCCCAAGGCTAATTTCCTTCCCTGGGTAGCCTTGAGAGACCTTCACCAATTCCCTGGTGAATACAGATCCAAACCCCTTGGATCTTAAAACAAGGAGAAATTAACCATTCCCCCTTCTTTCTCCCACCAACTCCTGGTGAATACAGATCCAACCCCCTTGGATCTAAAACAAGGAAAAAATCGATCAGGTTCTTAAAAAGAAGGTTTTTAATTAAAGAAAAAGGTAAAAATCATCTCTGTAAAATCAGTATGGAAATAACCATACAGGGTAATCAAACTTAAAGAGCTCAGAGGACTCCCCTCTAGTTTTAGGTTCAAATTACAGCAAACAAAGATAAACACTCTAGTAAAAGGTACATTTACATGTTGAGAAAACAAAGGAAAACTAACACGCCTTGCCTGGCTATTTACTTAGAAGTTAGAAATAGGAGAGACTTGTTTAGAAAGATGTGGAGAACCTGGATTGATGTCTGGTCCCCCTCAGTCCCGAGAGCGAACGCACAACCAAAACAAAGAACACAAACAAAAGCCTCCCCCCCACCCCCCCAAGATTTGAAATTATCTTGTCCCCTTATTGGTCCTTTAGGTCAGATGCCAGCCAGGTTACCTGAGCTTCTTAACCCTTTACAGGGAAAAGATTTTGGAGTCTCTGTCCAGAAGGGATTTTATAGTACTGTACACAGGACAGCTGTTACCCTTCCCTTTATAGTTATGACACAGGTTCTCATTCCCTTGCAGCAGGAGGACGTCACGGCCAAAGCGATGCACCTGCTCCGCATCATCCGGCACTTGCGCCAGGTGCCTGAGACACCGCAGGGGCTGTTCCTCTGAGGCCTTAGCAACTCCCACTCCCTGCTGCAGGTACTGCTCTGGGTCCCTGTAAATGGCGAGCTAGTGGAAGGGGAAATGGAGCCCCCTGGCACTCACTAAAAGGGAAAGTGTTGGATTCTCCATCTCTTGATGTCATTTAATCAAGACAAGATGCCTTTCTGGAATGTGTGTGCCCAAAAAGTAACTATTGTACTATACAGGAAGCCTATGATATGCAGGGGCTTAGATTAGATGCTCTAAAGGTCTCTTCTGCCCATCAAGTCTACTAATTTTGGAAACACTGAGTGTAGCATTGGGAGCAGCCTCTGATGTTTTACTGTTTGGCCGGCTTGCTTCGTAGAATGAAGACGCATGGAGTGGGGTGATCCCCAGAGAGTAGCTCAAACCTTCAAAGTGTCAGGCCAGCAGCAGGACATTAGCACTTCAGGGGATGGTTGGGTGTGACAGTGACATCACAAAGGACTTTTGCAGGAGCTCAGCCTATTGGTCAAAGTTGTTAGGGAGGTGGTGACCTCAGAGAGAGATGCTGACATCAGCCAGGCATGACAGGAGCACAGGGCCAGGGAAACCTCCGAGACACCTGTGGCTTTGCTTCAGCAAGTCTCCTTCTCGAGGTCTCTCTTTGAGGACTGAGAGAGTATTAGGGCTGACGTATGTGAGTGCGAGCAGGAGCCTCTTTCGAGATTTCTCCTTTCTCTTTACTGATTTTACTAGAAAACAGACGTCCCTGTTAAGAAGGTAAGAGCCTCGGAGAGGTTTGTAACCTTTTCAGTCTGATCCACCTGGTGCCAGCTGAATTCTAGGCATGGAAAACACTAGCTCAAGGTGGCAGAATTTTATTCCCTCCCTGGGATTTTCTCCCGTGGAATCACTGGGGACATTAGGTTTTGTCCTTTTCGTTTTACCTTTTCCTCCATCCCTCCTTCCTTTCTCTTCAACTCTTACTTCTTTTGTCCTTTCTCCTGTTCCCCTCCCACCACCAGGAGTGGGGTGTGTGTGTGTTGCTGGGGGTGGGCTTCACCTCCCCTTGTGGAAAGTTGATCCAATACTGTGAGGTTGAAATAGTGCTTGGACTCCACTGACACTAGATGCTCCCATCCTGTGGCTTAACATTACTGTCTGGGATGACTTGGGGCAAGGTCTCAACCTCCCCGCAACGCACTTTTCTGCTTTCAGAATCCCTGCTGCCCCCCCTCCTAGATCCGCCTCCCTGCCCAACCTGGGTGGGGGTGGAGAAGAGGGTTCTGATAACTTGAGCTGTGGTTTGGAGGTGGAACAGCTGTCAAGGGCACTGAGCGGGAGGTAGCAGGAGCTCATCCTACAAGGAGTGGGGTTGGCACTGGAGGTTACTAGAAAGGTCAAGAAGAATCCATTCTGGGGTTGAGGAGGTGAATTGCTCAAAGGTGTTAGGGAGGTGGTGACCTCAGAGAGAAATGCTGACATGAGCCAGGCAGGACAGGGGGGCAGGGCCAGGGAAACCTCAGAGACCCCTGTGATTTTGCTTCAGCAAGTCTCCTTCTCGAGGTCTCTCTTTGAGGACTGACAGAGTATTAGGGTTCACGTATGTGAGTGGGAGCAGGAGCCTCTTTCGAGTTTTCTCCTTTCCTTTTACTGATTTTACTAGAAATCAGTTAGAAGCAACAAAGCACATTTGGTGATTTTTTGATGGTTGGGGTCTCTGGTGATTGGTTCCATATAAGATGGGGAAAAAAAATGGAGTCTCCTTCCTTGGAGGTTTTTAAGGCCCGGCTTGACAAAGCCCTGGCTGGGATGATTTAGCTGGGAATTGGTCCTGCTCTGAGCAGGGGGTTGGACTAGATGACCTCTTGAGGTCCCTTCCAACTCTGATATTGTATGATTTTATGATTCTATGAAAACAGACTTCCCTGTTGAGAAGGTAAGAGCCTCCAATAGGTTTTGCAACCTCCACAGTCTGATCCATCTGGTGCCAGCTGAATTCTAGGCATGGAAAACACTAGTTCAAGGTGGCAGAATTTTATTCCGTCCCTGGGATTTTATCCCGTAGAATCACTAGGGATATTAGCGTTTGTCCTTTTCATTTTACCTTTTCCTGCATCCCTCCTTCCTTTCTCTTCATCTCTTACTTCTTTTGTCCTTTCTCTTGTTCCCCTCCCACCACCAGGAGTGGTGTGTGTGTGTGTCTGTGTGTGTATTGCTGGGGGTTCTCTTCACCTCTCCCTGTGGGAAGTTCCTCTAAAACTGTGGGGTTGAAATAGTGCTTGGACTCCACTGACACAAGATGCTGCCATCCTGTGGCTTAGCATTAGTGTCTGGGATGACTTGGGGCAAGATCTCAACCTCCCCTCAACCCACTTCACTTCTGGCAGAATCCCTCTTGCCCCCCCGCTAGAGCCGCCTCCATGCCCAACCTGGTTGGGGGTGGAGAAGAGGGTTCTGATAACTTGAGGTTTGGTTTGGAGGTGGAACAGCTGTCAAGAACACTGAGTGGGAGGAAGCAGGAGCTCACCCTAGAAGGAGGGGGGTTGGCACTGGAGGTTACTAGAAAGGACAAGAAGACTCCATTCTGGGGTTCAGGAGGTGAATTTATCCCTCAGTGGTGGGCAGGTGATGGGTGGAAGTAGTGCTGGTTCCAGGTGCCCTTAATTCCCGCTGATTCCTCGGGGCGTTTGAGTCTCTGACAGGTTCTCGTTCCCTTGCAGCAGGAGGACGTCATGTCCAAAGTGATGCACCAGCTCCGCATCATCCGGCACTTGTGCCAGGTGCCTGAGACACTGCAGGGGCTGTGCCTCTGAGGCCATCAGCAACTCCCGCTCCCTGCTGCAGGTACTGCTCTGGCTCACTGTAAATGGGGAGCTAGTGGAAGGAGAAATGGAACCCCCTGGCACTCACTAAAAGGGAAAGTGGTGGATTCTCCATCTCTTGATGTCATTGAATGAAGACTAGATGCCTTTCTGGAATGTGTGTGCCCAAAGAGTAACTATTGTACTATACAGGAAGCCTATGATATGCAGGGGCTTAGATTAGATGCTCTAAAGGTCTCTTGTGGCCATAAAGTCTACTAATTTTGGAAACACTGAGTGTAGCATTGGGAGCAGCCTCTGATGTTTTACTGTCTAGCCCACTTGCTTTCTAGAATGAAGACGCATTGAGTGGGGTGATCCACAGAGAGTAGCCCAAACCTTCATAGTGTCAGGCCAGCAGCAGGACATTAGCACTTAAGGGTTTGATTGGTGGCAGTGATATCACAAAGGTCTTTTGCAGGACCTCAGCATATTGGTCAAAGGTGTCAGGGAGGTGGTAACCTCAGAGAGAGATGCTGCCATCAGCGAGGCAGGACAGGGGCGCATGGCCAGGGAAACCTCAGAGACCCCTGTGGCTTTGCTTCAGCAAGTCTCCTTCTCGAGGTTTCTCTTGAGGACTGAGAGAGTATTAGGATTCACGTATTTGAGTGAGAGCAGGAGCCTCTTTCGAGTTGTCTCCTTTCCTTTTACTGATTTTACTAGAAAACAGACATCCCTGTTTAGAAAGTAAGAGCCTCCTAGAGGTTTTGGAACCTGCTCAGTCTGATCCATCTGGTGCCAGCTGAATTCTAGGCATGGAAAACACTAGTTCAAGGTGGCAGAATTTTAATCCCTCCCTGTGATTTTGTCTGGTGAAATCACTGGGGACATTAGGGTTTGTCCTTTTCGTTTTACCTTTTCCTCCATCCCTCCTTCCTTTCTCTTTATCTCTTACTTCTTTTGTCCTTTCTCTTGTTCCCCTCCCACCACCAGGAGTGGTATATGTGTGTGTGTGTGTGTGTGTGTGTGTGTGTGTGTGTGTGTGTGTGTGTTGCTGGGGGTGCTCTTCACCTCCCCTTGTTGGGAGTTGATCCAAAACTGTATGGTTGAAATAGTGCTTGGACTCCACTGACACTAGATGCTGCCATCGTGTGGTTTAGCATTAGTGTCTGGGATGACTTGGGGCAAGATCTCAACCTCCCCACAACCCACTTCACTGCTGCCAGAATCCCACCTGCCCCCCCTGCAAGAGCCGCCTCCCTGCCCAACCTGGGTGGGGGTGGAGAAGAGGGTTCTGATAACTTGAGCTGTGGTTTGGAGGTGGAACAGCTGTCAAGGGCACTGAGGGGGAGGTAGCAGGAGCTCACCCTACAAGGACGGGGGTTGGCACTGGAGATTCCTAGAAAGGAGAAGACGACTCCATTCTGGGGTTCAGGAGGTGAATTCATCCCTCAGTGGTGGGCAGGTGCTGGGTGTAAATACTGCTGGTTCCAGGTGTCCTTAATTGCCCCTGATTCCTCGGGGCATTTGAGTCTCTGACAGGTTCTCGTTCCCTTGCAGGAGGAGGACGTCACGGCCAAAGGGATGCACCAGCTCCGCATCATCCGGCACTTACGCCATGTGCCTGAGACACTGCAGGGGCTGTTCCTCTGAGGCCTTAGCAACTCCCTCTCCCTGCTGCAGGTACTGCTCTGGCTCACTGTAAATGGGGAGGTAATGGAAGGGGAAATGGAGCCCCCTGGCACTCACTAAAAGGGAAAGTGGTGGATTCTCCATCTCTTGATGTCATTGAATGAAGACTAGATGCCTTTCTGGAATGTGTGTGCCCAAAAAGTAACTATTGTACTATACAGGAGGCCTATGATATGCAGGGGCTTAGATGAGATGCTGTAAAGGTCTCTTGTGGCCATAAAGTCTACTAATTTTGGAAACACTGAGTGTAGTATTGGGAGCAGCGTCTGATGTTTTACTGTCTAGCCGGCTTGCTTCCTAGAATGAAGACGAATTTTGTGGTGTGATCCACAGAGCGTAGCTCAAACCTTCAAAGTGTCAGGCCAGCAGCAGGACATGAGCACTTTAGGGTTTGGTTGGGTGTGGCAGTGATATCACAAAGGCTTTTTCAAGGACCTCAGCGTACTGGTCAAAGGTGTTAGGGAGGTGGTGACCTCAGAGAGAGATGCTGTCTTCAGCCAGGGAGGACAGGGGCTTACGACCAGGGAAACCTCAGAGACCCCTGTGGCTTTGCTTCAGCAAGTCTCCTTCTCGAGGTTTCTTTTTGAGGACTGAGAGAGTGTTAGGGTTGACGTATGTGAGTGCGAGCAGGAGCCTCTTTCGAGTTTTCTCCTTTCCTTTTACTGATTTTACTTGAAAATTAGAAGGTAAGAGCCTCCAAGAGGTTTTGGAACCTGCTCAGTCTGATCCATCTGGTGCCAGCTGAATTCTCGGCATGGAAAACAGTAGTTTAAGGTGGCAGAATTTTCTTCCCTCCCTGGAATTTTGTCCCGTGGAATCACTGGGGAGACTAGGGTTTGTCCTTTTCGTTTTACCTTTTCCTCCATCCCTCCTTCCTTTCTCTTCATCTCTTACTTCTTTTGTCCTTTCTCTTGTTCCCCTCCCACCTCCAGGAGTGGTGTGTGTGTTGCTGGGGGTGCTCTTCACCTCCCCTTGTGGGAAGTTGATCCAAAACTGTCGGGTTCAAATAGTGCTTGGACTCCACTGACACTAGATGCTGCCATCCTGTGGCTTAGCATTAGTGTCTGGGATAACTTGGGGGCAAGATCTCAACTTCCCCGCAACCCACTTCACTGCTGGCAGAATCCCTCCTGCCCCCCCTGCTAGGGCCGCCTCCCTGCGCAACCTGGGTTGGGGTGGAGAAGAGGGTTCTGATAACTTGAGCTGTGGTTTGGAGGTAGAACAGCTGTCAAGGGTACTGAGGGGGAGGTAGCAGGAGCTCACCCTACAAGGTGGTGGGTTGGCACTGGAGGTTAGTAGAAAGGACAAGAAGACTCCATTCTGGGGTTCAGGAGGTGAATTCAGCTCTCAGTGGTGGGCAGGTGCTGAGTGGAAATACTGCTGGTTCCAGGTGCCCTTAATTCCCCCTGATTCCTCGGGGCGTTTGAGTCTCTGACAGGTTCTCGTTCCTTTGCAGGAGGAGGACGTCACGGCCAAAGTGATGCACCAGCTCCGCATCATCCGCCACTTGCGCCAGGTGCCTGAGACACTGCAGGGGCTGCGCCTCTGAGGCCTTCAGCAACTCCCGCTCCCTGCTGCAGGTACTGCTCTGTCTCCCTGTAAATGGGGAGCTAGTGGAAGGGGAAATGGAGCCCCCTGGAACTCACTAAAAGGGAAAGTGGTGGATTCTCCATCTCTTGATGTCATTGAATGAAACTAGATGCCTTTCTGGAATGTTTGTGCCCAAAAAGTAACTATTGTCCTATACAGGAAGCCTATGATATGCAGGGGGTTAGATGAGATGCTCTAAAGGTCTCTTCTGGCCATAAAGTGTATTAATTTTGGAAACACTGAGTGTAGCATTGGGAGCAGCCTCTAATGTTTTACTGTCTAACCGGCTTGCTTCCTAGAATGAAGACGCATTGAGTGGGGTGATCCACAGAGAGTAGCTCAAACCTTCAAAGTGTCAGGCCAGCAGCAGGATATTAGCACTTCAGTGGATGGGTGGGTGTGGCAGTGACATCACAAAGGCCTTTTGCAGGAGCTCAGCCTATTGGTCAAAGTTGTTAGGGAGGTAGTGACCTCAGAGAGAGATGCTCACATCAGCCAGGCAAAACAGGGGCGCAGGGCCAGGGAAACCTCAGAGACCCCTGTGGCTTTGCTTCAGCAAGTCTCCTTCTCGGGGTTTCTTTTTGAGGACTGAGAGAGTGTTAGGGTTGACGTATGTGAGTGCGAGCAGGAGCCTCTTTCGATTTTTCTCCTTTCCTTTTACTGATTTTACTTGAAAATTAGAAGGTAAGAGCCTCCAAGAGGTTTTGGAACCTGCTCAGTCTGATCCATCTGGTGCCAGCTGAATTCTCGGCATGGAAAACAGTAGTTTAAGGTGGCAGAATTTTCTTCCCTCCCTGGAATTTTGTCCCGTGGAATCACTGGGGAGACTAGGGTTTGTCCTTTTCGTTTTACCTTTTCCTCCATCCCTCCTTCCTTTCTCTTCATCTCTTACTTCTTTTGTCCATTCTCTTGTTCCCCTCCCACCTCCAGGAGTGGTGTGTGTGTTGCTGGGGGTGCTCTTCACCTCCCCTTGTGGGAAGTTGATCCAAAACTGTCGGGTTCAAATAGTGCTTGGACTCCACTGACACTAGATGCTGCCATCCTGTGGCTTAGCATTAGTGTCTGGGATAACTTGGGGCAAGATCTCAACTTCCCTGCAACCCACTTCACTGCTGGCAGAATCCCTCCTGCCCCCCCTGCTAGGGCCGCCTCCCTGCGCAACCTGGGTTGGGGTGGAGAAGAGGGTTCTGATAACTTGAGCTGTGGTTTGGAGGTAGAACAGCTGTCAAGGGTACTGAGGGGGAGGTAGCAGGAGCTCACCCTACAAGGTGGTGGGTTGGCACTGGAGGTTACTAGAAAGGACAAGAAGACTCCATTCTGGGGTTCAGGAGGTGAATTCATCCCTCAGTGGTGGGCAGGTAGTCAGTTTAAATACTGCTGGTTCCAGGTGCCCTTAATTCCCCCTGATTCCTCGGGGCGTTTGAGTCTCTGACAGGTTCTCGTTCCTTTGCAGGAGGAGGACGTCACGGCCAAAGTGATGCACCCGCATCATCCGCCATTTGCGCCAGGTGCCTGAGACACTGCAGGGGCTGCGCCTCTGAGGCCTTCAGCAACTCCCGCTCCCTGCTGCAGGTACTGCTCTGTCTCCCTGTAAATGGGGAGCTAGTGGAAGGGGAAATGGAGCCCCCTGGCACTCACTAAAAGGGAAAGTGGTGGATTCTCCATCTCTTGATGTCATTGAATGAAGACTAGATGCCTTTCTGGAATGTGTGTGCCCAAAAAGTAACTATTGTACTATACAGGAGGCCTATGATATGCAGGGGCTTAGATGAGATGCTGTAAAGGTCTCTTGTGGCCATAAAGTCTACTAATTTTGGAAACACTGAGTGTAGTATTGGGAGCAGCGTCTGATGTTTTACTGTCTAGCCGGCTTGCTTCCTAGAATGAAGACGCATTGAGTGGGGTGATCCACAGAGAGTACCTGTGTCAAGGCTGTATCCCCACTTTGAAGTTTAGGGTACAAATGTAAGGGCCTGCATGAAAACCTCTAAGCTTAACCACCATCCCAAGGCTAATTTCCTCCCCTGGGTAGCCTTGAGAAACCTTTCACCAATTCCCTGGTGAATACAGATCCAAACCCCTTGGATCTTAAAACAAGGAGAAATAAACCATCCCCCCTCCTTCCTCCCACCAACTTCTGGTGAATACAGATCCAACCCCCTTGGATCTAAAAGAAGGAGAAATTAACCATTCCCCTCCTTCCTCCCACCAACTCCTGGTGAATCAAGATCCAAACTCCTTGGATCTTAAAACAAGGAAAAATCAATCCGGTTCTTAAATATAAGGCTTTTAATTAAAGAAAAAGGTAAAAATCATCTCTGTAAAATCAGTATGGAAATTAACCTTACAGGGTAATCAAACTTAAAGAGCTCAGAGGACTCCCCTCTAGTCTTAGGTTCAAAGTACAGCAAACAAAGATAAACACTCTAGGAAAAGGTACATTTACAAGTTGAGAAAACAAAGGAAAACTAACACGCCTTGTTTGAAATAGGAGACTTGTTTAGAAAGATGTGGAGAACCTGGATTGATGTCTGGTCCCTCTCAGTCCCGAGGGCGAACACCCACACAAACAAAGAACACAAACAAAAGCCTTCCCCTCCCCAAGATTTGAAAGTATCTTGTCCCCTTATTGGTCCTTTAGGTCAGATGCCAGCCAGGTTACCTGAGCTTCTTAACCCTTTAGAGGGAAAAGGATTTTGGAGTCTCTGGCCAGGAGGATTTTATAGTACTGTACACAGGACAGCTGTTACCCTTCCCTTTATAGTTATGACAACCTCAAAGCTTCAAAGTGTCAGGCCAGCAGCAGGACATTAGCACTTCAGGGTTTGGTTGGGTGTGGCAGTGACATCACAAAGGCCTTTTGCAGGATGTCAGCTTATTGGTCAAAGGTGTTAGGGAGGTGGTGACCTCAGAGAGAGATGCTGACATCAGCCTGGCAGGACAGGAGCACAGGGCCAGGGAAACCTCAGAGACCCTGTGGCTTTGCTTCAGCAAGTCTCCTTCTCGGGGTCTTTCTTTGAGGACTGAGAGAGTATTAGGGTTCACGTACGTGAGTGCGTGCAGGAGCCTCTTTCGAGTTTTCTCCTTTCCTTTTACTGATTTTACTAGAAAACAGACATCCCTGTTTAGAAGGTAAGAGCCTCCAAGAGGTTTTGGCAGCTGCTCAGTCTGATCCACGTGGTGCCAGCTGAATTCTAGGCATGGAAAACAGTAGTTTAAGATGGCAGAATTTTATTCCATCCCTTGGATTTTGTGCCGTAGAATCACTGGGGACATTAGGGTTTGTCCTTTTTGTTTTACCTTTTCCTCCATCCCGCCTTCCTTTCTCTTCATCTCTTACTTCTTTTGTCCTTTCTCCTGTTCCCCTCCCACCACCAGGAGTGGTGTGTGTGTGTGTGTGTGTGTGTGTGTGTTGCTGGGGGTGCTCATTACCTCTCCTTGTGGGAAGTTCATCGAAAACGGTGGGGTTGAAATAGTGTTTGGACTCCACTGACACTAGATGCTGCCATCCTGTGGCTTAGCATTAGTGTCTGGGATGACTTGGGTCAAGATCTCAACTTCCCCGCAACCCACTTCGCTGCTGCCAGAATCCCTCCTGCCCCCCCTGCTAGAGCCGCCTCCCTGGCCAACCTGGGTGGGGGTGGAGAACAGTGTTTTTTTCATACATTCATAGATTCTAGGACTGGAAGGGACCTCGAGAGGTCATCGAGTCCAGTCCCCTGCCCGCATGGCAGGACCATGTAACGGACTTATTAGATAAGGGAAATGCGGTGGACCTAATATACCTGGATTTCAGTAAAGCGTTTGATACTGTACCCCATGAGGAATTATTTGTTAAACTGGAAAACATGGGGATCGATATGAAAATCCAGAGGTGGATAAAGAATTGGTTAATGGGGAGAATGCAGCGGGTCGTATTAAAGGGTGAGCTGTCGGGTTGGAGGGAGGTTACTAGTGGAGTGCCTCAAGGTTCGGTTTTGGGACCCATTTTATTTAATCTATTTATAACTGACCTCGGAACCGATTGCAAGAGTGGGCTGATAAAGTTTGCGGATGATACGAAGGTGGGAGGAGTTGCAAATTCGGAGGAGGATAGGGATATTCTGCAGGGAGACTTGAATGAGCTTGTGAATTGGAGTGTCAGAAATAAGATGAAATTTAATAGTGAAAAGTGTAAGGTGATGCACTTGGGGATGACTAATAACAATTTTAGTTACAAGATGGGGACGCATTGGTTAGAAGTAACGGAAGAGGAGAAGGACCTAGGGGTCCTTGTAGACCGCAGGATGACTATGAGTCGACAATGTGACGTGGCTGTGAAAAAAGCCAATGCGGTCTTGGGATGTATTAGGCGAGGTATATCTAGTAGGGATAAGGAGGTCCTGCTTCCGTTGTATACGGCGCTGGTGAGACCTCATTTGGAGTACTGTGTGTAGTTCTGGTCTCCCATGTTTAAAAAAGATGAACTCAAATTGGAACGGGTGCAGAGAAGGGCGACTAGGATGATCAGAGGAATGGAAAACCTGTCGTATGAAAAGAGATTAGAGGAGCTCGGGTTGTTTAGTCTGACAAAACGAAGGCTGAGGGGGGATATGATTGCTATCTTTAAATATATCAGAGGGATAAATACAAGGGAGGGAGAGGAATTATTTCAGCTGAGTACTAATGTGGACACGAGAACCAATGGATATAAACTGGCCGTGGGGAAGTTCAGGCTTGAAATCAGACGAAGGTTTCTGACCGTCAGAGGGGTGAAATATTGGAACGGCCTTCCGAGGGAAACGGTGGGGGCAACGGACCTGTCTGGTTTTAAGATTAAGTTGGATAAGTTTATGGAGGGAATGGTTTAATGGTAAAACATAGTAGCCGAGGAAAACCAAGCAATGGTACGTAAATAGCATAATGGCAAACAAGGGTCAGGCTAGAGACTCTTGCCTACATGCTCGGGGTATTACTGATCGCCATATTTGGGGTCGGGAAGGAATTTTCCTCCAGGGTAGATTGGCTGAGCCTCTGGAGGTTTTTCGCCTTCCTCCGCAGCATGGGGCAGGGATCACTAGCAGGAGGGTCCCTGCCGATTGAAGTCACTAAAACACAGGATTGGGGACTTCAACGGCACAGTCCAGGGAAGGGTCTTGTGGCCTGCAGCATGCAGGGGGTCAGACCAGATGATCATAATGGTCCCTTCTGACCTTAAAGTCTATGAGTCTATAAGACCAAATACCATCCCTGATAGACATTTATCTAACCTACTCTTAAATATCTCAAGAGATGGAGATTCCACAACCTCCCTCGGCAATTTATTCCAGTGTTTAACCACCCTGACAGTTAGGAACTTTTTCCTAATGTCCAACCTAGACCTCCCTTGCTGCACTTTAAACCCATTGCTTCTGGTTCTATCCTTAGAGGCTAAGGTGAACAAGTTTTCTCCCTCCTCCTTATGACACCCTTTTAAATACCTGAAAACTGCTATCATGTCTCCTCTCAGTCTTCTCTTTTCCAAACTAAACAAAGCCAATTCTTTCAGCCTTCCTTCATAGGTCATGTTCTCAAGACCTTTAATCATTCTTGTTGCTCTTCTCTGGACCCTTTCCAATTTCTCCACATCTTTTTTAAAATGCGGTGCCCAGAACTGGACACAATACTCCAGCTGAGGCCTAACCAGAGCAGAGTAGAGCGGAAGAATGACTTCTCGTGTCTTGCTCACAACACACCTGTTAATACATCCCAGAATCAGGTTTGCTTTTTTTGCAACAGCATCACACTGTTGACTCATATTTAGCTTGTGGTCCACTATAACCCCTAGATCCCTTTCTGCCGTACTCCTTCCTAGACAGTCTCTTCCCATTCTGTATGTGTGAAACTGATTGTTCCTTCCTAAGTGGAGCACTTTGCATTTGTCTTTGTTAAACTTCATCCTGTTTAACTCAGACCATTTCTCCAATTTGTCCAGATCATTTTGAATTATGACCCTGTCCTCCAAAGCAGTTGCAATCCCTCCCAGTTTGGTATCATCCGCAAACTTAATAAGCGTACTTTCTATGCCAATATCTAAGTCGTTGATGAAGATATTGAACAGCGCCGGTCCCAAAACAGACCCCTGCGATACCCCACTCGTTATGGCTTTCCAGCAGGATTGGGAACTATTAATAACAACTCTCTGAGTACGGTTATCCAGCCAGTTATGCACCCACCTTATAGTAGCCCCATCTAAATTGTATTTGCCTAGTTTATCAATAAGAATATCATGCGAGACCGTATCAAATGCCTTACTAAAGTCTAGGTATACCACATCCACAGCCTCACCCTTATCCACAAGGCTCGTTATCCTATCAAAGAAAGCTATCAGATTGGTTTGACATGATTTGTTCTTCACAAATCCATGCTGGCTGTTCCCTATCACCTTACCACCTTCCAAGTGTTTGCAGATGATTTCCTTAATTACTTGCTCCATTATCTTCCCTGGCACAGAAGTTAAACTCACTGGGGTCTGTAGTTTCCTGGGTTGTTTTTATTTCCCTTTTTATAGATGGGCACTATATTTGCCCTTTTCCAGTCTTCTGGAATCTCTCCCGTCTCCCATGATTTTCCAAAGATAATAGCTAGAGGCTCAGATACCTCCTCTATTAGCTCCTTGAGTATTCTAGGATGCATTTCATCAGGCCCGGGTGACTTGCAGGCATCTAACTTTTCTAAGTGATTTTTAACTTGTTCTTTTTTTATTTTATCTGCTAAACCTACCCCCTTCCCATTAGCATTCACTATGTTAGGCATTCCTTCAGACTTCTCGGTGAAGACCGAAACAAAGAAGTCATTAAGCATCTCCGCCATTTCCAAGTTTCCTGTTACTGTTTCTCCCTCTTCACTAAGCAGTGGGCCTACCCTGTCTTTGGTCTTCCTCTTGCTTCTAATGTATTGATAAAAAGTCTTCTTGTTTCCCTTTATTCCCGTAGCTAGTTTGAGCTCATTTTGTGCCTTTGCCTTTCTAATCTTGCCCCTGCATTCCTGTGTTGTTTGCCTATATTCATCCTTTGTAATCTGTCCCAGTTTCCATTTTTTATATGACTCCTTTTTATTTTTTAGATCATGCAAGATCTCATGGTTAAGCCAAGGTGGTCTTTTGCCACATTTTCTATCTTTCCTAACCAGCGGAATAGCTTGCTTTTGGGCCCTTAATAATGTCCCTTTGAAAAACTGCCAACTCTCCTCAGTTGTTTTTCCCCTCAGTCTTGATTCCCATGGGACCTTACCTATCAGCTCTCTGAGCTTACCAAAATCTGCCTTCCTGAAATCCATTGTCTCTATTTTGCTGTTCTCCCTTCTACCCTTCCTTAGAATTGCAAACTCTATGATTTCATGATCACTTTCACCCAGGCTGCCTTCTACTTTCAAATTCTCAACGAGTTCCTCCCTATTTGTTAAAATCAAGTCTAGAACAGCTTCTCCCCTAGTAGCTTTTTCAACCTTCTGAAATAAAAAGTTGTCTCCAATGCAGTCCAGGAATTTGTTGGATAGTCTGTGCCCCGCTGTGTTATTTTCCCAACATATAGCCGGATAGTTGAAGTCCCCCATCACCACCAAATCTTGGGCTTTGGATGATTTTGTTAGTTGCTTAAAAAAAGCCTCATCCACCTCTTCCACCTGGTTAGGTGGCCTGTAGTAGACTCCTAGCATGACATCTCCCTTGTTTTTTACCCCTTTTAGCCTAACCCAGAGACTCTCAACACTTCCGTCTCCTATGTCCATCTCTACCTCAGTCCAAGTGTGTACATTTTTAATATACAAGGCAACACCTCCTCCCTTTTTCCCCTGTCTATCCTTCCTGAGCAAGCTGTACCCATCCACACCAACATTCCAATCATGTGTATTATCCCACCAACTTTCAGTAATGCCAACAATGTCATAGTTGTATTTATTTATTAGCACTTCCAGTTCTTCCTGCTTATTCCCCATACTTCTCGCATTTGTATATAGACATCTAAGATACTGGTTTGATCTTTCTTCCCAGTTTTGTCCTGACCCTCCTTTCCCTCTGACAATATAGCCCACACTCCCTCTCGTTTTTGACCCATCTCCCCGGTCTCCATGTTCCCCACTTACCTGTGGGCTTTGCTCACCTGTCTCCGTCGAACCTAGTTTAAAGCCCTCCTCACTAGGTTAGCCAGTCTGTGTCCAAAGGTACTAATAACTTGAGCTGTGGTTTGGAGGTGGAACAGCTGTCAAGGGCACTGAGGGGGAGATAGCAGGAGCTCATCCTTCAAGGAGGGGGGTTGTCACTGGAGGTTACTAGAAAGGACAAGAAGACTCCATTCTGGGGTTCAGGAGGTGAATTTATCCCTCAGTGGTGGGCAGGTGATGGGGGAAGTAGTGCTGGTTCCAGGTGCCCTTAATTCCCGCTGATTCCTCGGGGCGTTTGAGTCTCTGACAGGTTCTCGTTCCCTTGCAGCAGGAGGACGTCACGGCCAAAAGTGATGCACCAGCTCCGCATCATCCGGCACTTGCGCCAGATTCCTGAGACACTGCAGGGGCTGTGCCTCTGAGGCCATCAGCAACTCCCGCTCCCTGCTGCAGGTACTGCTCTGGCTCACTGTAAATGGGGAGCTAGTGGAAGGGGAAATGGAGCCCCCTGGCACTCACTAAAAGGGAAAGTGGTGGATTCTCCATCTCTTGATGTCATTGAAGGAAGACTAGATGCCTTTCTGGAATGTGTGTGCCCAAAGAGTAACTATTGTACTATACAGCAAGCCTATGGTATGCAAGGGGTTAGATGAGATGCTCTAAAGGTCTCTTCCGGCCATAAAGTCCCCTAATTTTGGAAACACTGAGTGTAGCATTGGGAGCAGCCTCTGATGTTTTACCGTCTAGCCGGCTTGCTTCCTAGAATGAACAGGCATTGAGTGGGGTGATCCACAGAGAGTAGCTGAAACCTTCAAAGTGTCAGCCCAGCAACGGGACATTAGCACTTCCGGGGAAGGGTGGGTGTGGCAGTGATATCACAAAGGCCTTTTGCAGGACGTCAGCCTATTGGTCAAAGGTGTTAGGGAGGTGGTGACCTCCGAGAGAGATGCTGACATCAGCCTGGCAGGACAGGAGCACAGGGCCAGGGAAACCTCAGAGACCCCTTTGGCTTTGCTTTAGCAAGTCTCCTTCTCGAGGTCTCCCTTTTTAGGACTCAGAGAGTATTAGGGTTCAAGTATGTGAGCACGAGGAGGAACCTCTTTCGAGTTTCTCCTTTTATTGATTTTACTAGAAAACAGACGTGCCTGTTGAGAAGGTAAGAACCTTGGAGAGGTTTTTAACCTGCTCAGTCTGCAGTCTGATCCATCTGGTGCCAGCTGAATTCTAGGCATGGAAAACACTAGTTCAAGGTGGCAGAATTTTATAGCCCACCTGGGATTTTGTGCCATAGAATCACTGGGGACATTAGGGTTTGTCCTTTTCGTTTTACCTTTTCCTCCACCCCTCCTTGCTTTCTCTTGTTCCCCTCCCACCACCAGGAGTGGTGTGTGTGTGTGTGTTGCTGGGGGTGCTCTTCACCTCCCCTTGTGGGAAGTTGACACTGCAAGGGCTGTGCCTCTGTGGACATCAGCAACTCCCACTCCCTGCTGCAGGTACTGCTCTGGCTCACTGTAAATGGGGTGCTAGTGGAAGGGGAAATGGAGCCCCCTGGCACTCACTAAAAGGGAAAGTGGTGGATTCTCCATCTCTTGATGTCATTGAATGAAGACTAGATGCCTTTCTGGAATGTGTGTGCCCAAAGAGTAACTATTGTACTATACAGGAAGCCTATGATATGCAGGGGCTTAGATGAGATGCTCTAAAGGTCTCTTGTGGCCATAAAGTCTACTAATTTTGGAAACACTGAGTGTAGCATTGGGAGCAGCCTCTGATGTTTTACTGTCTAGCCCACTTGCTTCCTAGAATGAAGACGCATTGAGTGGGGTGATCCACAGAGAGTAGCTCAAACCTTCATAGTGTCAGGCCAGCAGCAGGACATTAGCACTTAAGGGTTTGATTGGTGGCAGTGATATCACAAAGGTCTTTTGCAGGACCTCAGCATATTGGTCAAAGGTGTTAGGGAGGTGGTAACCTCAGAGAGAGATGCTGCCATCAGCGAGGCAGGACAGGGGCGCATGGCCAGGGAAACCTCAGAGACCCCTGTGGCTTTGCTTCAGCAAGTCTCCTTCTCGAGGTTTCTCTTGAGGACTGAGAGAGTATTAGGATTCACGTATTTGAGTGAGAGCAGGAGCCTCCTTCGAGTTGTCTCCTTTCCTTTTACTGATTTTACTAGAAAACAGACATCCCTGTTTAGAAAGTAAGAGCCTCCAAGAGGTTTTGGAACCTGCTCAGTCTGATCCATCTGGTGCCAGCTGAATTCTAGGCAGGCATGGAAAACACTAGTTCAAGGTGGCAGAATTTTAATCCCTCCCTGTAATTTTGTCTGGTAGAATCACTGGGGACATTAGGGTTTGTCCTTTTCATTTTACCTTTTCCTCCATCCCTCCTTCCTTTCTCTTTATCTCTTACTTCTTTTGTCCTTTCTCTTGTTCCCCTCCCACCACCAGGAGTGTTATATGTGTATGTGTGTGTGTGTGTGTGTGTGTGTGTGTGTTTGTGTGTTGCTGGGGGTACTCTTCACCTCCCCTTGTTGGGACTTGATCCAAAACTGTATGGTTGAAATAGTGCTTGGACTCCACTGACACTAGATGCTGCCATCGTGTGGTTTAGCATTAGTGTCTGGGATGACTTGGGGCAAGATCTCAAACTCCCCGCAACCCACTTCACTTCTGGCAGAATCCCTCCTGCCCCCCCTGCTAGGGCCGCCTCCCTGCGCAACCTGGGTTGGGGTGGAGAAGAGGGTTCTGATAACTTGAGCTGTGGTTTGGAGGTAGAACAGCTGTCAAGGGTACTGAGGGGGAGGTAGCAGGAGCTCACCCTACAAGGTGGTGGGTTGGCACTGGAGGTTACTAGAAAGGACAAGAAGACTCCATTCTGGGGTTCAGGAGGTGAATTCATCCCTCAGCGGTGGGCAGGTAGTCAGTTTAAATACTGCTGGTTCCAGGTGCCCTTAATTCCCCCTGATTACTCGGGGCGTTTGAGTCTCAGACAGGTTCTCGTTCCCTTGCAGGAGGAGGACGTCACGGCCAAAGTGATCCACCCACATCATCCGCCACTTGCGCCAGGTGCCTGAGACACTGCAGGGGCTGCGCCTCTGAGGCCTTCAGCAACTCCCGCTCCCTGCTGCAGGTACTGCTCTGTCTCCCTGTAAATGGGGAGCTAGTGGAAGGGGAAATGGAGCCCCCTGGCACTCACTAAAATGGAAAGTGGTGGATTCTCCATCTCTTGATGTCATTGAATGAAGACTAGATGCCTTTCTGGAATGTGTGTGCCCAAAAAGTAACTATTGTACTATACAGGAGGCCTATGATATGCAGGGGCTTAGATGAGATGCTCTAAAGGTCTCTTTTGGCCATAAAGTCTACAAATTTTGGAAACACTGAGTGTAGTATTGGGAGCAGCCTCTGATGTTTTACTGTCTAGCCGGCTTGCTTCCTAGAATGAAGACGCTTTGAGTGGGGTGATCCACACAGTGTAGCTCAAACCTTCAAAGTGTCAGGCCAGCAGCAGGACATTAGCACTTCCGGGGATGGGTGGGTGTGGCAGTGACATCACAAAGGCCTTTTCAGGACCTCAGCCTATTGGTCAAAGGTGTTAGGGAGGTGGTAACCTCAGAGAGAGATGCTGACATCAGCCAGGCAGGACAGGGGCTTAGGGCCAGGGAAACCTCAGAGACCCCTGTGACTTTCATAGAATCATAGAATATCAGGGTTGGAAGGGACCTCAAGAGGTCATCTACTCCAACCCCGTCCTCAAAGCAGGACCAATTCCCAACTAAATCATCCCAGCCAGGGCTTTGTCAAGCCGGGCCTTAAAAACCTCCAAGGAAGGAGACTCCACCACCTCCCTCGTTAACGCATTCCAGTGCTTCACCACCCTGCTAGTGAAATAGTGTTTCCTAATATCCAACCTGGACCTCCCCCACTGCAACTTGAGACCATTGCTCCTTGTTCTGTCATCTGCCACCACTGAGAACAACCGAGCTCCATCCTCTTTGGAACCCCCCTTCACGTAGTTGAAGGCTGCTATCAAATCCCCCCTCATTCTTCTCTTCTGGAGACTAAACAATCCCAGTTCCCTCAGCCTCTCCTCATAAGTCATGTGCTCCAGACCCCTAATCATTTTTGTTGCTCTCCACTGGACTCTTTCCAATTTTTCCACATCCTTCTTGTAGTGTGGGGCCTGTCGGAGAAAAACAGAGTTCTCACTATTTGTTTAGGTACAGCAAGTCAGATGCTTTATTAACTCTCACAATTGCCCAGAGGGAGAGAGCTAAGCAGGTCTCTCCCAGGAAACTAATTACAGCAAGCATTTATACCTTTCATTACAGAAATAACGAGGGACAGCTGCGTTTTGTTTATACATAGGCCATCTTGATATCTCATTTCTTCACTTGTTTTGACTCTTGCCAACATACAATATTTTCTATACCACATGTGTCAAACTCAAGGCCCGCGGGCCACATCCGGCCCGCCATACAATTATATCCGGCCCGCGAAATCGTTTTATATATCTGTTTTTAATGGCCCTGTGATATGACGCCCCAATAACACACACTACAAATCCCATGATGCAGTGCAATTGCCGCCAACGGCAAGCCGCGGTTCAAGTTTGCGGTCTGTTGATGTATACAACGCTAATATCAAATCAAAGCTAGACCCCAACAATGGCCAAGAGAAAAATTGATTCTGAAAACCGAGGCTTTCAAAGCCGGTGGGAGAATGAGTATATGTTTACTGAAATTGCAGGTAAACCAGTGTGTCTCCTTTGCGGGAGTAATATCGCTGTAATGAAGGAGTATAACCTAAGACGGCACTACGAGACGAAACATGAGAACAAATTCAAAAACCTGAGCGCAGGACAGAAGCTACAAAAGGTAGAGGAGTTGAAGAAGAATTTGACATCCCAGCAGACGTTTTTCACCAAAGCAAAATCACAAAGTGAAGCTGCTGTGAAAGCAAGTTTCATTGTGGCCGAAGAGATCGCCAAATCAGGACGGCCGTTTACCGATAGGGAATTCGTAAAGAATTGTATGATGAAAGTGTGCGACGTCCTTTGTCCAGATAAAACGCGAGCGTTTGCAAATGTAAGCCTCAGCAGAAACACTGTTGCTAATCGGGTTTGTGAGATGGCGACTGATTTGAAAACACAGTTGATTGAAAGAGCAAAAGATTTTGTTGCATACTCCCTTGCCGTGGATGAAACTACTGACGCGACTGACACTGCACAGCTGGCGATATTTATCCGTGGTGTGGATTCCAATTTGTGCGTAACAGAGGAAATACTGGACATTAAATCGATGCACGGGACAACGAAAGGAGAAGACATCTTTGGAAATGTATTTCAAAGTGTAACCGACATGAAACTGCCGTGGGAAAAACTCGTTGGACTTACAACAGATGGCGCACCTGCTATGTGTGGTGAAAAAAATGGACTGGTGGGAAGGATGCGCTCAAAGATGCGGGAGGAGAACTGTGCCGGTGAGTTGACAGTGTATCACTGCATCATACACCAGGAATCGCTGAGTGCTAAAGTCCTAAAAATGGATCATGTGATGAACACTGTAACACAAACCGTCAACTTTATCAGAGCCCACGGTTTAAATCACCGCCAATTCCAGTCTTTTCTGCGGGAAATAGATAGCGAGTTTGGCGATATGCCATATCATACGGAGGTCCGGTGGCTAAGTCGGGGAAAAGTTCTCAAAAGACACTTTGAGCTGCGAGAGGAAATCTGCCAGTTCATGGACAGTAAGGGGAAAGACTGCACAGTTCTGCGGGATGAAAAGTGGAAATGTGAGTTGGCGTTCCTGGCTGACATAACGTCGCATCTTAGCGCTTTAAACCTTCAACTCCAGGGACGGGAGCACATAATAACCGATATGCATGATGCAGTGAAGGCATTTCAAGTGAAGCTGCGCTTATGGGAGACACAAATGCACCAATGCAACTTGTCTCACTTTCCCTGTTGCCAAGTAATACGGAACCAAGAAAGTGCCACAGTTTTCCCAAATGCCACCTTTGCTGAAAAACTCAGTGCGCTGCGCACTGAGTTCGCACGGCGCTTCAGTGACTTTGAGGCACAGAAAAGTAACTTCGAGCTGCTTCGCAACCCATTTGCAGTCGATGTGGAAACCGCACCTGTAGAAATGCAGATGGAGCTGATAGAACTGCAATGTAACGGGACACTGAAGGCAAAGTACGACACTGCGGGGCCAGCACAGTTCACTCGCTTCATTCCTGAAGCGATGCCGCAGCTCCGCCAACATGCGGCTCGAATCCTGTCCATGTTTGGCAGCACATATCTGTGCGAGCAGCTGTTCTCTGTGATGAAAATTAACAAAACGTCACACAGGAGTCGCCTCACTGATGAACACCTGCAATCGATCCTGAGAATCTTCACAACACAGAACCTAACCCCAAACATAAACGAACTTGTTGCAAAGAAAAGACTCCAAGTATCAGGCTCTGACTAAATAGGACAAGAAAATGGAATGTTATGATTTGTTATGATTATACTTTTGCTTTAAATTCAATTTTTTATTTATATTTTCAGATTTTTTAATATTCCAGCATGTACAGATTTTGAATGTATTGTATTGACAGGATATTTTTTTATGAAGAGCAAAATATTTTAAGTTGAAATGTATTTATTTTGGAATGATATCCTGTATTTTGGTTCATATTAATGGTTAAAAAACATAAATATTTAGTCTGTTAAATAAATGGTTATACTGTTCGGCCCGCGAGTTTTGAGTTTTGGCCCCCTGTGCAATTGAGTTTGACACCCCTGTTCTATACCTTATCTACACAAGGTCTTCTACACCTTATCTATACCAGGTCATAATGACTTCTTACACAGTTCTTTCTCACCCGCCTCACACATTCCTCGCTTCTACAAATCTCGCATTATTAGGGTTACAGTTAGCCTAACTCTTGCTAACGAACTGTCATGCATTGCATCCCCTTCCTGTGAGCTCTTTCTCTACTTCCACAGGCCCAAAACTGGACACAGTATTCCAGATGAGGCCTCACCAATGTCGAATAAAGGGGAACGATCACGTTCCTCGATCTGCTGGCAATGCCCCTATTTATACAGCCCAAAATGCCGTTAGCCTTCTTGGCAACAAGAGCACACTGTTGACTCATATCCAGCTTCTCGTCCACTGTGACCCCTAGGTCCTTTTCTGCAGAACTGCTACCTAGCCATTCGGTCCCTAGTCTGTAGCAGTGCATGGAATTCTTCCGTCCTAAGTGCAGGACTCTGCACTTGTCCTTGTTGAACTTCATCAGGTTTTTTTTGGCCCAATCCTCTAATTTGTCTAGGTCCCTCTGTATCCGATCCCTACCTTCTAGCGTATCTACCACGCCTCCTAGTTTAGTGTCATCTGCAAACTTGCTGAGAGTGCAGTCCACACCATCCTCCAGATCATTAATAAAGATATTAAACAAAACCGGCCCCAGGACCGACCCTTGGGGCACTACTCCGCTTGAAACCGGCTGCCAACTAGACATGGAGCCATTGATCACTACCCGTTGAGCCCGACGATCCAGCCAGCTTTCTATCCACCTTACAGTCCATTCATCCATCCCATACTTCTTTAACTTGGTGGCAAGAATACTGTGGGAGAGCGTATCAAAAGCTTTGCTAAAGTCAAGGAATAACACATCCACTGCTTTCCCCTCATCCACAGAGCCAGTTATCTCATCATAGAAGGCAATTAGGTTAGTCAGGCACGACTTCCCCTTGGTGAATCCATGCTGACTGTTCCTGATCACTTTCCTCTCCTCTAAGTGTTTCATAATTGATTCCTTGAGGACCTGCTCCATGATTTTTCCAGGGACTGAGGTGAGGCTGACTGGCCTGTAGTTCCCCGGATCCTCCTCCTTCCCCTTTTTAAAGATGGGCACTACATTAGCCTTTTTCCAGTCATCCGGGACCTCCCTCGATCGCCATGAGTTTTCAAAAATAATGGCTAATGGCTGTGCAATCTCATCCGCCAAGTCCTTTAGCACCCTCGGATGCAGCGCATCCAGCCCCATGGAGTTGTGCACGTCCAGTTTTTCTAAATAGTCCCGAACCACTTCTTTCTCCACAGAGGGCTGGTCACCTTCTCCCCATATTGTGCTGCCCAGTGCAGCAGTCTGGGAGCTGACCTTGTTCGTGAAGACAGAGGCAAAAAAAGCATTGAGTACATTAGCTTTTTCCACATCCTCAGTCACTAGGTTGCCTCCCTCATCCAGTAAGGGGCCCACACTTTCCTTGACTTTCTTCTTGTTGCTAACATACCTGAAGAAACCCTTCTTGTTACTCTTAACATCTCTTGCTAGCTGCAACTCCAAGTGTGATTTGGCCTTCCTGATTTCACTCCTGCATGCCTGAGCAATATTTTTATACTCCTCCCTGGTCATTTGTCCAATCTTCCACTTCTTGTAAGCTTCTTTTTTGCGTTTAAGATCAGCAAGGATTTCACTGTTTAGCCAAGCTGGTCTGCCATATTTACTATTCTTTCTACACATCGGGATGGTTTGTTCCTGCAACCGCAATAAGGATTCTTTAAAATACAGCCAGCTCTCCTGGACCCCTTTGCCCTTCATGTTATTCTCCCAGGGGATCCTGCCCATCTGTTCCCTGAGGGAGTCAAAGTCTGCTTTTCTGAAGTCCAGGGTCCGTATTCTGCTGCTCTCCTTTCTTCCTTGTGTCAGGATCCTGAACTCGACCATCTCATGGTCACTGCCTCCCAGGTTCCCATCCACTTTTGCTTCCCCTACTAATTCTTCCCTGTTTGTGAGCAGCAGGTCGAGAAAAGCTCTGCCCCTAGTTGGTTCCTCCAGCACTTGCACCAGGAAATTGTGCCCTACGCGTACCAAAAACTTCCTGGATTGTCTGTGCACCGCTGTATTGCTCTCCTAGCAGATATCAGGGTGATTAAAGTCTCCCATGAGAACCAGGGCCTGCGATCTAGCAACTTCTGCTAGTTGTCAGAAGAAAGCCTCGTCCACCTCATCCCCCTGGTCTGGTGGTCTATACCAGACTCCAACCGTGACATCCCCCTTGTTGCTCACACTTCTCAACTTTATCCAGAGACTCTCAGGTTTTTCTACAGTTTCATACCGGACTCATACTCCTCTCTTACATACAATGCAACTCCCCCACCTTTTCTGCCCTGCCTGTCCTTCCTGAACAGTTTATATCCATCCATGACAGTACTCCAGTCATGTGAGTTATCCCACCAAGTGTCTGTTATTGCTTCAGCAAGTCTCCTTCTCGAGGTCTCTCTTTGAGGACTGAGAGAGTATTAGTGTTCACATGTGTGAGTGCGAGCAGGAGCCTCTTTGGAGTTTTCTCCTTTCCTTTGACGGATTTTACTAGAAAACAGACGTCCCTATTTAGAAGGTAAGAGCCTCCAAGAGGTTTTGGAACCTGCTCAGTCTGATCCATCTGGTGCCAGCTGAATTCTAGGCATGGAAAACAGTAGGTTAGAGTGGCAGAATTTTATTCCCTCTGTGGGATTTTGTCCCGTAGAATCACAGGGGACATTAGTGTTTGTCATTTTCGTTTTACCTTTTCCTCCATCCCTCCTTCCTCTCTCTTCATCTCTTACTTCTTTTGTCCTTTCTCCTGTTCACCTGCCACCACCAGGAGTGGTGTGTGTGTGTGTGTGTGTGTTGCTGGGGATGATCTTCACCTCCTCTTGTGGGAAGTTCATCCAAAACTGTGGGGTTGAAATAGTGCTTGGACTCCACAGACACTAGATGCTGCCATCCTGTGGCTTAGCGTTAGTGTCTCGGATGACTTGGGCCAAAGTGAGGCACCAGCTCCGCGTCATCCATCACTTGCGCCAGGTGCCTGAGACACTGCAGGGGTTGTGCCTCTGAGGCCTTCAGCAACTCCCGCTCCCTGTTGCAGGTACTGCTCTGGCTCACTGTAAATGGGGAGCTAGTGGAAGGGGAAATGGAGCCCCCTGGCACTCAGTGAAAGGGAAAGTGGTGGATTCTCCATCTCTTGAAGTCATTGAATGAAACTAGATGCCTTTCTGGAATGTTTGTGCCCAAAAAGTAACTATTGTCCTATACAGGAAGCCTATGATATGCAGGGGGTTAGATGAGATGCTCTAAAGGTCTCTTCTGGCCATAAAGTGTATTAATTTTGGAAACACTGAGTGTAGCATTGGGGGCAGCCTCTAATGTTTTACTGTCTAACCGGCTTGCTTCCTAGAATGAAGACGCATTGAGTGGGGTGATCCACAGAGAGTAGCTCAAACCTTCAAAATGTCAGGCCAGCAGCAGGATATTAGCACTTCAGGGGATGGGTGGGTGTGGCAGTGACATCACAAAGGCCTTTTGCAGGAGCTCAGCCTATTGGTCAAAGTTGTTAGGGAGGTGGTGACCTCAGAGAGAGATGCTCACATCAGCCAGGCAAAACAGGGGCACAGGGCCAGGGAAACCTCAGAGACCCCTGTGGCTTTGCTTCAGCAAGTCTCCTTCTCGAGCTCTCTTTGAGGACTGAGAGAGTATTAGGGTTCACATATGTGAGTGTGAGCAGGAGCCTCTTTCAAGTTTTCTCCTTTCCTTTTACCCATTTTACTAGAAAACAGAAGTCCCTGTTAGGAAAGTAAGTGCCTCGGAGAGGTTTGTAACCTGTTCAGTCTGATCCACCTGGTGCCATCTGAATTCTAGGCATGGAAAACACTAGTTTAAGGTGGCAGAATTTTATTCCCTCCCTGGAATTTTGTCCCATAGAATGACTGGGGATATTAGGAAAACAACAAGGAGTCTGGTGGCACCTTAAAGACTAACAGATTTATTTGGGCATAAGCTTTCGTGAGTAAAAACCTCACTTCTTCGGATGCATAGAGTGAAAGTTACAGATGCAGGCATTATATACTGACACATGGAGAGCAGGGAGTTACTTCACAAGTGGAGAACCAGTGTTGACAGGGCCAATTCAAAAATCAGGGTGGATGTAGTCCACTCCCAATAATAGATGAGGAGGTGTCAATTCCAGGAGAGGAAAAGCTGCTTCTGTAGTGAGCCCGCCACTCCCAGTCCCTATTCAAGCCCAGCTTAATGGTGTTGAATTTGCAAATGAATTTTAGTTCTGCTGTTTCTCTTTGAAGTCTGTTTCTGAAGTTTTTTTGTTCAATGATAGTGACTTTTAAATCTGTAATAGAATGACCAGGGAGATTGAAGTGTTCACTTACTGGCTTATGTATGTTACCATTCCTGATGTCCGATTTGTGTCCATTTATTCTTTTGCGGAGGGACTGTCCGGTTTGGCCAATGTACATGGGAGAGGGGCATTGCTGGCACATGATGGCATATATGACATTAGTGGATGTGCAGGTGAATGAGTCCCTGATGGTGTGGCTGATGTGGTTGGGTCCTCTGATGCTGTTGCCAGAGTAGATATGGGGACAGAGTAGGCAACGAGGTTTGCTACGGGGATAGGTTCCTGGGTTGGTGTTTCTGTGGTGTGGTGTGTAGTTGCTGGTGTGTATTTGCTTCAGGTTGGGGGGTTGTCTGTAAGCGAGGACTGGCCTGCCTCCCAAGGTCTGTGAGAGTGAGGGATCATTTTCCAGGATAGGTTGTAGATCGTGGATAATGCGCTGGAGAGGTTTTAGCTGGGGGCTGTATGTGATGGCCAGTGGTGTTCTGTTATTGTTCTTGTTGGGCCTGTCCTGTAGTAGGTGATTTCTGGGTACCTGTCTTGCTCTGTCAATCTGTTTCCTCACTTCCCCAGGTGGGTATTGTAGTTTTACGAATGCTTGATAAAGATCTTGTAGGTGTTTGTCTCTGTCTGAGGGGTTGGAGCAAATTCGGTTGTATCTTAGGGCTTGGCTGTAGACAATGGATCGTGTGATGTGTCTTGGATGGAAGCCGGAGGCATGTAGGTACGTATAGCTGTCAGTAGGTTTCCGGTATAGGGTGGTGTTTATGTGACCATCACTTATTTGTACTGTAGTGTCCAGGAAGTGGATCTCTTGTGTGGACTGGTCCAGGCTGAGGTTGATGGTGGGGTGGAAATTGTTGAAGTCCAGGTGGAATTCTTCAAGGGCCTCCTTTCCATGGGTCCATATGATGAAGATGTCGTCAATGTAGGGCAAGTAGAGGAGGGGCACTAGGGGACGAGAGCTGAGGAAGCGTTGTTCTAAGTCAGCCATAAAAATGTTGGCATACTGTGGGGCCATGCGAGTACCCATAGCAGTGCCACTGACTTGAAGGTATAAGTTGTCCCCAAATCTGAAGTGGTTGTGGGTGAGGACAAAGTCACAAAGCTCAGCCACCAGGCTTGCTGTGGCCTCATCAGGGATACTGTTCCTGACAGCTTGTAGTCCATCCTCATGTGGAATATTGGTAGAAAGTGCTTCTACATGCATGGTGGCCAGGATGGTGTTTCCAGGAAGAACATCAATGCATTGTAGTTTCCTCAGGAAGTTGGTGGTGTCTCGAAGATAGCTGGGAGTGCTGGTAGCATAGGGCCTGAGGAGAGAGGCCAAATAGCCAGATAATCCTGCCGTCAGAGTGCCAATGCCTGAGATGATGGGGCGTCCAGGGTTTCCGGGTTTATGGATCTTGGGTAGCAGATAGAATACCCCTGGTCGGGGTTCTGGGGGTGTGTCCATGTAGATTTGTTCCCGTACTGTAGCTGGGAGTTTCTTGAGCAGATGGTGTAGTTTCTTTTGGTATTCCTCAGTGGGATCAGAGGATAGTGGCCTGTAGAATGTGGTCTTGGAGAGTTGCCTGGCAGCCTCCTGTTCATAATCTGACCTGTTCATTATGACTACAGCACCTCCTTCGTCAGCCCCTTTGATGATAATGTCAGAGTTGTTTCTGAGGCTGTGGATGGCATTGCGTTCTGTACGGCTGAGGTTATGGGACAAGTGATGTTGTTTGTCCACAATTTCAGCCTGTGCACGTCTGCGGAAACACTCTATGTAGAGGTCCAGTCTGTCATTTCGACCATCAGGAGGAGTCCACGCAGAATTCTTCTTTTTGTAGTGTTGGTAGGAGGGTTCCTGTGGGTCAGTGCACTGTTCAGTGGTGCGTTGAAAATATTCCTTGAGTCGGAGACGAGGAAAGTAGGCTTCCAGATCACCGCAGAAGTGTATCATGTTCGTGGGGACGGTGGGACAGAAAGAGAGTCCCCGAGATAGGACAGACTCTTCTGCTGGGCTAAGCGTGTGGTTGGAAAGATTGACAATGTTGTTAGATGAGTTGAGGGTACCATTGTTATAGCCCCTAGTGGCAGGTATTAGTTTAGATAACTTACAGTCCTTTTTCCTCTGTAGAGAAGTGAAGTGTGCATTGTAAATGGCTTGTCTCATTTTTGTAAAGTCCAGCCACGTGGAAGTTTGTGTAGAAGGCTGGTATTGTATGAGAGTCTCCAGTTCTGAGAGCTCATTCTTGATCTTCTCCTGTCTGCTGTACAGGATGCTGATCAGGTGGTTCCTCAGTTTCTTTGAGAGAGTGTGTGGCACAATCTCTCACCATACTCAGTGTAGTATGTTGATTGCAATGGATTTTTTACCTTCAGTCCTTTTGGTATGATGTCCATCTGTTTGCATTTGGAGAGGAAGATGATGTCTGTCTGTATCTGTGCAAGTTTTTTGTTGAGGTTGATGGATTTCCACTCCATACGGCTAAATTTAGTGCCTTGCATGGTGTCAAGTATCAGGGGGTAGCCATGTTAGTCTGTATCTACAAAAACAACAAGGAGTCTGGTGGCACCTTAAAGACTAACAGATTGATTTGGGCATAAGCTTTCGTGAGTAAAAACCTCACTTCTTCGGATGCATAGAGTGAAAGTTACAGATGCAGGCATTATATACTGACACATGGAGAGCAGGGAGTTACTTCACAAGTGGAGAACCAGTGTTGACAGGGCCAATTCAAAAATCAGGGTGGATGTAGTCCACTCCCAATAATAGATGAGGAGGTGTCAATTCCAGGAGAGGAAAAGCTGCTTCTGTAGTGAGCCAGCCACTCCCAGTCCCTATTCAAGCCCAGATTAATGGTGTTGAATTTGCAAATGAATTTTAGTTCTGCTGTTTCTCTTTGAAGTCTGTTTCTGAAGTTTTTTTTGTTCAATGATAGTGACTTTTAAATCTGTAATAGAATGACCAGGGAGATTGAAGTGTTCACATTACTGGCTTATGTATGTTACCATTCCTGATGTCCGACATGGGGACATTAGGGTTTGTCCTTTTCCTTTTACCTTTTCCTCCATCCCTCCTTCCTTTCTCTTCATCTCTTACTTCTTTTGTCCTTTCTCTTGTTCCCCTCACACCACCAGGAGTGGTGTGTGTGTGTGTGTGTGTGTGTGGTGCTGATGGTTCTCTTCTCCTCCCCTTGTGGGGAGTTGATCCAAAACTGTGGGGTTGAAATAGTGCTTGGACCCCACTGACAGTAGATGCTGCCATTGTGTGACTTAGCATTAGTGTCTGGGATGACTTGGGTCAAGATCTCAACCTCCCTGCAACCCACTTCACTGCTGTCAGAATCCCTCCTGCACACCCTGTTAGAGCCGCCTCCCAGCCCAACCTGTGTCGGGGTGGAGAAGAGGGTTCTGATGACTTGAGCTGTGGTTTGGAGGTGGAATATCTGTGAAGGGCACTGAGCAGGAGGTAGCAGGAGCTCACCCTACAAGGAGGGGGGTTGGCTCTGGAGGTTTCTAGAAAGGACAAGAAGACTCCATTTTGGGGTTCAGGAGGTGAATTCATCTCTCATTGATGGGCAGGTGCTGGGTGGAAATACTGCTGGTTCCAGGTTCCCTTAATTCCCCCTGATTCCTCGGGGTGTTTGAGTCTCTGACAGGTTCTCGTTCCCTTGCAGCAGGAGGACGTCACGGCCAAAATGATGCACCAGCTCCGCATCATCCTGCACTTACGCCACGTGCCTGAGACACTGCAGGGGCTGCGCCTCTGAGGCCTTGAGGAACTCCCGCTCCCTGCTGCAGGTACTGCTCTGGCTCACTGTAAATGGGGAGCTAGTGGAAGGGGAAATGGAGCCCCCTGGCACTCACTAAAAGGGAAAGTGATGGATTCTCCATCTCTTAATGTCATTTAATTTAGACTAGATACCTTTCTGGAATGTTTGTACCCAAAAAGTAACTATTGTACTATACAGGAAGCCCATGATATGCAGGGGCTTAGATTAGATGCTCTAAAGGTCTCTTCTGGCCATAAAGTGTAGTAATTTTGGAAACACGGAGTGTTGCATTGGGAGCAGCCTCTGATGTTTTATTGTCTAGCCGGCTTGCTTCCTAGAATGAAGACCCATTGAGTGGGGTGATTCACACAGAGTAGCTCAAACCTTCAAAGTGTCAGGCCAGCAGGAGGACATTAGCACTTCAGGGTTTGGTTGGGTGTGGCAGTGACATCACAAAGGCCTTTTGCAGGACGTCAGCTTATTGGTCAAATGTGTTAGGGAGGTGGTGACCTCAGAGAGAGATGCTGACATCAGAGAGAGATGCTGACATGAGGGCCAGGGAAACTTCAGAGACCCCTCTGGCTTTGCTTCAGCAAGTCTCCTACTTGAGGTCTCTCTTTGAGGAAAGTAAGTGCCTCGGAGAGGTTTGTATCCTGTTCAGTCTGATCCACCTGGTGCCAGCTGAATTCTAAGCATGGAAAACACTAGTTGAAGGTGGCAGAATTTTATTCCCTCCCTGTGATTTTGTCCCATAGAATCACTGGGGACATTAGTGTTTGTCCTTTTCGTTTTACCTTTTCCTCCCTCCCTCCTTCCTTTCTCTTCATCTCTTACTTCTTTTGTCCTTTCTCCTGTTCCCCTCCCACCACCGGGAGTGGTTTGTGTGTGTGTGTGTGTTTGTGTGTTGCTGGGGGTGCTCTTCACCTCCCTTTGTGGGGAGTTCATCCAAACCTGTGTGGTTGAAATAGTGCTTGGACTCCACTGACACTAGATGCTGCCATCGTGTGGATTAGCATTGGTGTCTGGGATGACTTGGGGCAAGATCTCAACCTCCCCGCAACCCACTTCACTGCTGGCAGAATCCCTCCTGCCACCCCTGCTAGAGCCGCCTCCCTGGCCAACCTGGGTGGGGGTGGAGAAGAGGATTCTGATAACTTGAGCTGTGGTTTGGTGGTGGAACATCTGTCAAGGGCACTGAGAGGGAGGTTGCAGCAGCTCATCCTTCAAGGAGGGGATTTGGCACTGGAGGTTACTAGAAAGGACAAGAAGACTCCATTCTGGGGTTCAGGAGGTGAATTCATCCCTCAGCGGTGGGCAGGTGCTGAGTGGAAATACTCCTGGTTCCCGGTGCCCTTAATTCCCCCTGATTCCTCGGGGAGTTTGAGTCTCTGACAGGTTCTCGTTCCCTTGCAGCAGGAGGACGTCACGGCAAAAGTGATGCACCCGCATCATCCGCCACTTGCGCCAGGTGCCTGAGACACTGCATGGGTTGTTCCTCTGAGTCTTTCAGCAACTCCCGCTCCCTGCTGCAGGTACTGCTCTGTCTCACTGTAAATGGGGAACTAGTGGAAGGGGAAATGGAGCCCCCTGGCAATCACTAAAAGGGGAAGTGGTGGATTCTCCATCTCTTGATGTCATTGAATGAAGACTAGATGCCTTTCTGGAATGTGTGTGCCCAAAAAGTAACTATTGTACTATACAGGAGGCCTATGATATGCAGGGGCTTAGATGAGATGCTGTAAAGGTCTCTTGTGGCCATAAAGTCTACAAATTTTGGAAACACTGAGTGTAGTATTGGGAGAAGCCTGTGATGTTTTACTGTCTAGCCGTCTTGCTTCCTAGAATGAAGACGCATTGAGTGGGGTGATCCACAGAGAGTACCTGTGTCAAGGCTGTATCCCCACTTTGAAGTTTAGGGTACAAATGTAGGGGCCTGCATGAAAACTTCTAAGCTTAACCACCATCCCAAGGCTAATTTCCTCCCCTGGGTAGCCTTGAGAAACCTTTCACCAATTCCCTGGTGAATACAGATCCAAACCCCCTGGATCTTAAAACAAGGAGAAATAAACCATCCCCCCTCCTTCCTCCCACCAACTTCTGGTGAATACAGATCCAACCCCCTTGGATCTAAAAGAAGGAGAAATTAACCATTCCCCTCCTTCCTCGCACCAACTCCTGGTGAATCAAGATCCAAACTCCTTGGATCTTAAAACAAGGAAAAATCAATCAGGTTCTTAAAAATAAGGCTTTTAATTAAAGAAAAAGGTAAAAATCATCTCTGTAAAATCAGTATGGAAATTAACCTTACAGAGTAATCAAACTTAAAGAGCTCAGAGGACTCCCCTCTAGTCTTAGGTTCAAAGTACAGCAAACAAAGATAAACACTCTAGGAAAAGGTACCTTTACAAGTTGAGAAAACAAAGGAAAACTAACACGCCTTGTTTGAAATAGGAGAGACTTGTTTAGAAAGATGTGGAGAACCTGGATTGATGTCTGGTCCCTCTCAGTCCCGAGGGCGAACACCCACACAAACAAAGAACACAAACAAAAGCCTTCCCCTCCCCAAGATTTGAAAGTATCTTGTCCCCTTATTGGTCCTTTAGGTCAGATGCCAGCCAGGTTACCTGAGCTTCTTAACCCTTTACAGGGAAAAGGATTTTGGAGTCTCTGGCCAGGAGGATTTTATAGTACTGTACACAGGACAGCTGTTACCCTTCCCTTTATAGTTATGACAACCTCAAACCTTCAAAGTGTCAGGCCAGCAGCAGGACATTAGCACTTGAGGGTTTGGTTGGGTGTGGCAGTGACATCACAAAGGCCTTTTGCAGGATGTCAGCTTATTGGTCAAATGTGTTAGGGAGGTGGTGACCTCCGAGAGAGATGCTGACATCAGCCTGGCAGGACAGGAGCACAGGGCCAGGGAAACCTCAGAGACCCCTGTGGCTTTGCTTCAGCAAGTCTCCTTCTCGAGGTCTCTCTTTGAGGACTGAGAGAGTGTTAGGGTTGACGTATGTGAGTGCGAGCAGGAGCCTCTTTCGAGCTTTCTCCTTTCCTTTTACTGATTTTACTAGAAAACAGACGTCCCTGTTAGAATCATAGAATCATAGAATATCAGAGTTGGAACGGACCTCAAGAGGTCATCTAGTCCAACCCCCTGCTCAAAGCAGGACCAATTCCCAGCTAAATCATCCCAGCCAGGGCTTTGTCAAGCCGGGCCTTAAAAACCTCCAAGGAAGGAGACTCCACCACCTCCCTAGGTAACGCATTCCAGTGTTTCACCACCCTCCTAGTGAAATAGTTTTTCCTGATATCCAACCTGGACCTCCCCCACTGCAACTTGAGACCATTCCTCCTTATTCTGTCATCTGCCACCACTGAGAACAGCCGAGCTCCATCCTCTTTGGAACCCCCCTTCAGGTAGTTGAAGGCTGCTATCAAATCCCCCCTCATTCTTCTCTTCTGGAGACTAAACAATCCCAGTTCCCTCAGCCTCTCCTCATAAGTCATGTGCTCCAGACCCCTAATCATTTTTGTTGCCCTCCGCTGGACTCTTTCCAATTTTTCCTCATCCTTCTTGTAGTGTGGGGCCCAAAACTGGACACAGTATTCCAGATCAGGCCTCACCAATGTCGAATAAAGGGGAACGATCACGTTCCTCGATCTGCTGGCAATGCCCCTACTTATACAGCCCAAAATGCCGTTAGCCTTCTTGGGAACAAGAGCACACTGTTGACTCATATCCAGCTTCTCATCCACTGTGACCCCTAGGTCCTTTTCTGCAGAACTGCTACCTAGCCATTCGGTCCCTAGTCTGTAGCAGTGCATGGGATTCTTCCGTCCTAAGTGCAGGACTCTGCACTTGTCCTTGTTGAACCTCATCAGGTTTTTTTCGGCCCAATCCTCTAATGTGTCTAGGTCCCTCTGTATCCTATCCCTACCCTCTAGTGTATCTACCACGCCTCCTAGTTTAGTGTCATCTGCAAACTTGCTGAGAGTGCAGTCCACACCATCCTCCAGATCATTAATAAAGATATTAAACAAAACCGGCCCCAGGAGCGACCCTTGGGGCACTCCACTTGAAACAGGCTGCCAACTAGACATGGAGCCATTGATCACTACCCGTTGAGCCCGACGATCTAGCCAGCTTTCTATCCAGCTTACAGTCCATTCATCCAGCCCATACTTCTTTAACTTGGCGGCAAGAATACTGTGGGAGACGTATGTGAGTGCGAGCAGGAGCCTCTTTCGAGATTTCTCCTTTTATTGATTTTACTAGAAAACAGACGTGCCTGTTGAGAAGGTAAGAGCCTTGGAGAGGTTTTTAACCTGCTCAGTCTGATCCATCTGGTGCCAGCTGAATTCAAGGCATGGAAAACACTAGTTCAAGGTGGCAGAATTTTATAGCCCACCTGGGATTTTGTGCCGTAGAATCACTGGGGACATTAGGGTTTGTCCTTTTCGTTTTACCTTTTCCTCCATCCCTCCTTCCTTTCTCTTGTCCCCCTCCCACCACCAAGAGTGGTGTGTGTGTGTGTGTGTGTTGCTGGGGGTGCTCTTCACCTCCCCTCGTGCAAAGTTGACACTGCAGGGGCTGTGCCTTTGTGAACATCAGCAACTCCTACTCCCTGCTGCAAGTACTGCTCTGGCTCACTGTAAATGGGGTGCTAGTGGAAGGGGAAATGGAGCCCCCTGGCACTCACTAAATGGGAAAGTGGTGGATTCTCCATCTCTTGATGTCATTGAATGAAGACTAAATGCCTTTGTGGAATGTTTCTGCCCAAAAAGTAACTATTGTCCTATACAGGAAGCCTATGATATGCAGGGGCTTAGATGAGATGCTCTAAAGGTCTCTTGTGGCCATAAAGTCTCCTAATTTTGGAAACACTGAGTGTAGCATTGGGAGCAGCCTCTGATGTTTTACCGTCTAGCCGGATTGCTTCCTAGAATGAAGACGCATTGAGTGGGGTGATCCACAGAGAGTAGCTCAAACCTTCAAAGTATCAGGCCAGTAGCAGGACATTAGCACTTCCGGGGATGGGTGGGTGTGGCAGTGACATCACAAAGGCCTTTTCAGGACCTCAGCGTATTGGTCAAAGGTGTTAGGGAGGTGGTGACCTCCGTGAGAGATGCTGACATCAGCCAGGCAGGACAGGGGCGCATGGCCAGGGAAACCTCAGAGACCCCTGTGGCTTTGCTTCAGCAAGTCTCCTTCTCGGGGTTTCTCTTGAGGACTGAGAGAGTATTAGGATTCACG